>NC_021165.2:59011223-59039112 GCF_000331145.2 Cicer arietinum | reverse complement strand
ACATAATAGACTTGTCTTACATTATGGGCCAGGGCAAATGGATCAAACCGTGGATATTTTTTGCTCATACGAATGTCTACAGTATTGGATATCAAATTTATTTTAGTTCCTCTGCTAGATGGATCAAACCACTTACAGTAAAACAACACCACTTTTTTCGCATAATCTAGGAACGTGTAGTCAATTTCGTAAATATGCTCAATTATGCCATAGAAATCTTCTACTACACCACTATCAGAGACACTTTTCATACAAACTCCACTATTAATTGTTTCTTTTCCTTCAGTCCAAGATTCAGTGTGAAATTTGTATCCATTGACGTAATAGGTGTGCCATTCTTTGAAACTTCTACTCGGGCCCATAGATAAGTGCCTTAAGTGGATGTTGATAGGAGTTTGTTCTTCGAGATGCACTTGTTGTTGAAACCATAATGGGAAATTTGAATGTATATCATCAGATGATTGTCCCGTATTTAAAAATGCCCTGATCGATGACCATATATATGGTGAATATCAATTTAATCATATAATTAAATATAATTAATATGAAGAGAAATTTGAAACGTACTCAATGTATGGTTTAACTTCGGTGCAGTTAATCAAAACGTGAACATGTGCCGCATTAAATACTTTGTCGCTTGGCCAGAAAATCGGAAAATCCCTACCAGCATGATGACCAGACAAGCAAAAAACTGATAAAGCATGTGGATGACGTATAACACTATCAGTAGCGTTTCTTCCGTTAACTGGTGACAACATTTCGTAGTTGAAATAATGAAAACAAAAGTGTGTTGTTTCACGGTGTAGGTAAGATGAACAAATTGAGCCCTCAACTCTAGCGTTGTTTTTCACCGACCGTTTTGAATAACCCATGAACCTATAATATACAAAGAGATGTACAATAACCTCCATGTATATATAAGTTGAAGTATATTGAAAATCAAGTATATGTATATATATATCACCTTTCAAATGGATACATCCATCTATACTGAACTGGTCCACCAAGCCTAGCTTCACTTGCAAGATGCACTGAGAGATGCTCCATGGAATCAAAAAACCCAGGAGGAAATACTTTCTCCAACTTACATAGAATGATCGGAATGTCATTTTCCATCTTCATGAGATCTTTATCAATGAGTGTTGAAGAACACAAATTCTTGAAAAATTGACTCACTTCAATAAGTGGGTTCAATACATGTGTCGGTAAAGCACTAAAGGCAATAGGAAGTAAACACTCTAAAAATATATGACAATCGCGACTTTTCATCCCATGCATCCTCCCATTTTCTGCATCAGTACATCTTGCCAAATTAGAACAATAACCATCAGGTGTCTTCAGCTCTTTGATCCAACGATAAACAGATATGGCTTCATCAGTAGATAAAGTGTAATTCGCACGAGGTTTTAGGGTCTTGTCGTTTTGTTCCACCAACAACAAATCTGGTCGTCTGCAATATATACCCATGTAGTATATTGAAAATCAAGTATATGTATATATATATCACCTTTCAAATGGATACATCCATCTATACTGAACTGGTCCACCAAGCCTAGCTTCACTTGCAAGATGCACTGAGAGATGCTCCATGGAATCAAAAAACCCAGGAGGAAATACTTTCTCCAACTTACATAGAATGATCGGAATGTCATTTTCCATCTTGATGAGATCTTTATCATAGAGTGTTGAAGAACACAAATTCTTGAAATATTGACTCACTTCAATAAGTGGGTTCAATACATGTGTCGGTAAAGCACTAAAGGCAATAGGAAGTAAACACTCTAAAAATATATGACAATCATGACTTTTCATCCCATGCATCCTCCCATTTTCCACATCAGCACATCTTGCCAAATTAGAACAATAACCGTCAGGCGTCTTCAGCTCTTTGATCCAACGATAAACAGATTTGGCTTCATCAGTAGATAAAGTGTAATTCGCACGAGGTTTTAGGGTCTTGCCGTTTTGTTCCACCAACAACAAATCTGGTCGTCTGCAATATATACCTATGTCTTTTCTGGCTTTGTCATTATCTTTTGTTTTTCCTTTCACATTCATCACAGTATTAAATATGTTGTCAAAGAAATTTTTCTCAATATGCATTACATCGAGATTATGTCTCAAAAGATTATCTTTCCAATACGGTAGATCCCAAAAAATACATCTTTTTGTCCAATTGTGCCATTGTCCATAACCTTGTGGTTTACAGGCCACACCATTAACAACATGTACCTTTGGCATATCTTTTACTTTATTCCAAACTTGTTCTGATGTCAACTTAAGCGGGGGTCCTAGACTTTCTGCATAGCCCTTCATAAATGCAGCTTTGTTCCTTCTAAATGCATGATCAGCAGGTAAAAACCTACGATGCGAGTCAAACCACGATGCTTTCCCGCCAAATTTTAAAGTAAATGCTTTTGTATCTTCCATACAAATAGGACAAGCTAATTTACCATGGGTGCCCCATCCTGACAACATCCCATAAGCGGGGAAATCATTAATGGTCCACATCAATGCAACTCTCATCATACAATTTTCTCTCTGAGCAATATCATATGTCAAGACACCATTCCACAACCTCTTCAAATCGTCAATCAAAGGTTGTAAAAAATATCAATACTAGTTGTAGGATTAGAAGGACCTGGTATCACAGCAGCTAAGAACATATAAGGTTTAGACATACACATATCAGGAGGAAGATTGTAAGGAGTAACAATAAGGAGTAGACGATGCTTGTATGTAAGGCGTCAATCCATCTGAGGATAATCCAAGTCTTACATTGCCTGGATCTGACGCAAATCAGGATGCATTTGATCAAAGTGTTTCCATGCCTGACCATCAGACGGATGTCGCAACTCACCTGAATTTCTTCTATTCTCATAATGCCACGTCATCTTTCCTGCAGTTTGTATTGATGCAAACAATCTCTGCAATCTTGATACAATAGGTAGGTAAAACATTGTTTTCCTTGGAATTGATTTTCGCCTACTTACTCTAGAGTTATTCCTTTGGTGATACATTGGTTGTTGACAAAACTTGCATTCAAGTAAGTTAGCATCATTCATACCAAATTCATTGTCATAATACAGCATGCAACCTTTAACACAACAACCAATCCTCTTGACACCTAATCCTAACTTTGACACTAACCGTTTGGTATCGTAATAACTTTGCGGCAAACCATCTCTAACAGGTGTTGCGTCTAGCATCATTTTAGTCATCAAATCCAAAGCTAAATCAGGAACATGAAATTGAGACTTTAGACCTAATAGTCTAATACACATTGATAACTTTGAGTTTGGAGATCCGTCAAACAACGATTTATTTGTCTCTTTCAAAAGACCATAAAATCTTTGAGCTTCTTCATTCGGAAGTCCATCGGTATCGTCATATTGATCTTCATTGAATGACAAATTAACCCCAACAGCATCCGAGATCATATCATTCATCGCCTCAAAGTGTTGATAGTTATAATAATCTATACCTAACATGTTAGTACTACTTGAAGGACCTATGTTATAATTCTCCACACATGTACTAGTATTAGGCGCCGCTGAAGACTCTTCCCCATGATTAGTCCAAATCCAATAGTTAGACATAAATCCATCTGCATACAAATGTACTCTTATTTCATCTTCACTTTTAAACCGTCTACATCGACATAAACAACATGGACATCTCATTCCCCCTTCATCTTTGACAATTTTTTGCACTCTCGCAAAATTGAGAAAGTCGTCAACCTTGTTAGCAAAACGCTGTTTAAGACCCTTTCTTCCAGGAAAATTCCTATCGTACATCCAACTACGGTCTATATCCATATATATATATATATATCAATGAAATAGTTATATTAAAATCAATAAGTTTTATTATATATGTCAATTAGGGGAGTATTAATTAATTTGTAAACAATATAATAAGTTATTATCAAGACTATATAATTATATATATAAACCGAAATAAAATTTTAAATGATGTTTTTTTAATAATCAGGACTAACAAAAAATATCAAGACTAACAATCAATAAACTATATTAATATGTATCAAGACTTAATTATAAAATAATAATAATAATATCATCAATTTTAATAATATTTTAAAAAAAAAATAGTTATATTAAAATCAATATGTTTTACATGTGTTTGAAACTTTTATTTATCATATATATATATATATATATATATTACTAATCTATATTTTAAAAATATTATAATATCACATATATATTTACTAATCTAAATTTAAAATATATAAAATATTAACTTGATGTCGAGTAGCGTCTGACTTGAAACTTTCACGTACGGAGCTTATAACTCTTTGAAGTAATTAACAACCACTGTAACGTCACTTCAAGAATTTGTGGTTGCCTTTACCCTCACAAAATTTGTATTTTGTGGCTGAAAAATCCCTCACAAAAATCTTAAAAATTTAGCTGGATTTTGTGGCTGCCTAAGCCCTCACAAAATCACAACGTTGTGATTTTGTGAGGGCTTAGGCAGCCACAAAATCCACCTAAATTTTTAACCCTTTGTGAGGGCTTTTTCAGCCACAAATAAAGACCAATTTCAATTTTTGTATTTGTGAGGGTTTTTTCGGTCACTAATTTGTAAGAGTTTTTTTCGGCCACAAAATATTTGTAAAATTGGCCACAAATTAATGTTTTTCTTCTAGTGGAACCATGTTGGGAGATCTATAGTCTTCGAAGTAACTCTTGGAGAAAACTTGATTTAGATGCCTCTGTTATTCAAGTATTGCATTGGGATGTTGGTGAACGACTTTACATGAATGGAATATGTCATTGGTGGCATGTAAGTGAACCTCCAAATTATACAGACTTGGAATCATTTAACTTGAGCAATGAGGTACTTGTTAAAACACCCATTCTCTTAGACATAGCTTCAACCGTGGATCCAATGCGGATACACTTAGCGGCGTTAAATGGATCCATTGCTTTGATCTCATGGATTTTTGGTACAACTAGTTTTAACATATCAATTTTATGTGAAGTTGGAGTGAAAGAATCATGGACTAATCTTTTCACTATTGAACTATCTTTTCGTGGCCTATTGGAGTAGGTAAGAAGGGTGAAATATTTTTCAAAAATTTCAAAGATGAAATAGTTTTCTTTAGTTTAAGTAATAAGAAGGTGAACTATCTTTTCGTGGCCTATTGGAGTAGGTAAGAAGGGTGAAATATTTTTCAAAAATTTCAAAGATGAAATAGTTTTCTTTAGTTTAAGTAATCAGATGGTGGAGGAGCTTGGTGTGGAATGTGAGATATTATTTTATAAGAAATACATTCTTCAATTGGGGGAATAAATCATTTGATTTGTACCCAAGAGATTTATAGATTTGGTTATTAGGATGTTACACTATTTTTACTTTACTATATGACCTCTAGTTTTAAATTAAAATAGCTTATATTTGGAGAAATTTATCATACAACGAGAAAACATATTTTTCTTTGAACTTCAATGTATGTTACTTGAAATATTGGTCACCCTGTTCAATTTTGTGCTTTTTTTTTTCTTTTATATTATGAATCAATTAATGAGGCCTGTTTTGAGCTTTCTTGTTATATATTATGAATCGATCAATTAGACGTGTTTCAAGCTTTCTTGTTTTATATTATGAATCAATCAATTAGGCGTATTTCAAGTCTAATGGGTTATCAATTGAACTTTTATATTTTAGAGTTCTAACGGATTGTTAAAGTAAGAACACAAATAAATCAAATAAGAATGAAAGAGAAACATAACCAATTTGGCAAGCTTTAGAATTTCAAAACAAGGGTAAAGTATTTCAATAATTTGTTATTATAGACTTTTGGGTTGATGTCAATCATTTAAAAATGAAAACTTTCTTACATTAATTTTTTTATCTACTTCTATTGAAATATATTCTTAAATACTATTTATTATTGTTTAAAGGTTAAACTATAGAGTGTTTATTTTAAAAAAAATTAGATTTTGTACCAAAAACAAAAAAGAAAAATTTGGATTTATTTTAAAAAAGAAATTGTAATTATGTTATTTATTTAAAAAATATTAATTGTGACAATGTCTAAACAAACCTCACAATGTCAACACAAACGTAACATGTTGGTTTTATGGATAAATATTCCACGATTATTTTTATATTCTTATATCACTCAATAAATTATTTGAGAATTATCCATAAAAATATTTGCTAATAAAACGTATTCATTTTGCTAATAAGCCTAAGAATTTCAAACAAAGGGTAAAAAATAATTATAGTCCTTATAAAACCCTAAATTTCGTTTTAGTCTATATATGTTAAATAAGTATAGTTCTTATAAAATTCTAAAGTTGTAGTTGAAATTTCAACATATATTTTGGAATTATTTTTTTCAAGTATGTTTATAAGATTATAAAAAAAATCACAAAAAGAATATTAAAATTTGATTTATGGATTCATATTTTCATTATTTTTATTTTAAATTTATAGCGTTTAAAAATTCATACTCTAAACATATTTTTAGAAAATCATTCACAAATATAAATGTCGAAAGACTATTTAATATATTTCTTTCCTGCATATATTAAAATTGTTTTGGAAATTATTTTTTTACGAAGAAAATATGTAATTGTCTTTATAAGTATCACAAAAAATAATCATACTTTATGATGACTATTTAATGTCAATACTCAAATTTTATGAATTTGTTTCACTAAGTCTTTTTATTATCACTCGAGTTGTCTAGGACTACAATGGAGGACAATATTTTTCCTCAAGATATTTAACACTGATTCTGAGTGTCTTATTTGAAGTCATGATTTCTAGTTAAATTGGAAAAAACTCTTGTAAATTCCAGAGGCAACCATATTTTCCTGCCTAAACAAACCATAAGTTATATGATTAGAGGCAACCGTGACATAGGCAACTCGAGATAACCGTTTCATAACTCAAAGCAACTCCCACTTCCAATGCTTTCAATCAAAGGCAATCTTTAGAACACTAATCAAATCATTCCCTCAATCTTCTGCATTGTGACAACTTTTGATTCCTTTTTGGAAGTTCAACACGGTACCAAAAAAACTCATTTCCTCAACCTTCTGCTGCATGAGATTCCTTTTCTTCTTTATGATAAAGGTCGGTTAGATCTCATTCTTTAATATAAAAATTCTCCAATCTGATTCTGGTTTGCACCCATTTTATAATTTATCCATTTAGTTTCATGTTTGTGTTTGATTTACTACCTCTATTCCATTCCATTTTATTCTTCATTCCATTTGTATTGCTATATTTTTATCTTCCATTTCTTCTTATTTTGATAAACTTCTCTCTTATTCATGTTTTCTCTTTATTTATTTTGTAGTTTTTTTCATTTCAATGTTGCTACTAATAAATCGAATCAATACAAATTTAACATAGAATGCACGACCAAAAGTAGATACCCTTCAATCCATGGTGAATGCGATGGAATATGAAAAGAGATGTAGAGCACAAAGTTTGCGGTGTGGATGAATATGAGTATATCAATGGTCAAATACTTGGAAGTGCAAATTTAAGTTTGAAAAAACATCTACTGAATTTTGTTTAATTTTTGGAGGCTGAGTACATTTTTGGAGGCCGAGTACATTTTTGCAAAGCAAGAAAATTTATTGAAGGAGTAACGGTCAAACTTGGTGTTACTAATGTCATTTAAAACAAAGTCATTTAAATTGTAAATGTGACTCTAAATATATTGTACTCTTCAATTTATAACTAAATTGCATAGTTTCAAATCTATAAATTATTTTTATTGTCATAGTTCATTATTAGTCTTCCACTTTAACCATTAAGCTCATAAAAATTAATTCAGGAAAAATAATTAAACAACCAAAGGCAAACAAAAACTAAAGGTAACTAGAGGCAACCAAATGCAGACCGGAATTAGAGGCAAACATAACTAAAGGCAACAAGAGTTTGTTTTGAACAAAACATGAGAATATTTGAGCCATGACATTTTTTATAGACAACAATGTACGTACTCCCCAAATTCAAATGTCGACGGACCTAATGATGTACAAAACAATGTACGTACTCCCCAAATTAAATATTGTATGACCACTATTAATTTTGTATGACCAGATGCACTAAACAAATCTAATAACTTCAATAAGTAACAAACTCCAGCCAAATATGAATGAGGCACTAAACGAAATTAATAAGCAACTCACATGCAACTCATTTGGTATAGGTACTGAAAGGGTTCCAAAAATTAAATATTGTATGACCACTATTAATTTTGTATGACCAGATGCACTAAACAAATCTAATAACTTCAATAAGTAACAAACTCCAGCCAAATATGAATGAGGCACTAAACGAAATTAATAAGCAACTCACATGCAACTCATTTGGTATAGGTACTGAAAGGGTTCCAAAAATTAAATATTGTATGACCACTATTAATTTTGTATGACCAGATGCACTAAACAAATCTAATAACTTCAATAAGTAACAAACTCCAGCCAAATATGAATGAGGCACTAAACGAAATTAATAAGCAACTCACATGCAACTCATTTGGTATAGGTACTGAAAGGGTTCCAAAAATTAAATATTGTATGACCACTATTAATTTTGTATGACCAGATGCACTAAACAAATCTAATAACTTCAATAAGTAACAAACTCCAGCCAAATATGAATGAGGCACTAAACGAAATTAATAAGCAACTCACATGCAACTCATTTGGTATAGGTACTGAAAGGGTTCCAAAAATTAAATATTGTATGACCACTATTAATTTTGTATGACCTCCATTAATTTGGTCAAACTCCTAATGTTTAGAAAAAACCAATAGACTACTACTACTACAGAGGAAAACCAAATTTTTAGGGGTTGTTTGATTCACCTACCAAAAACTCTATTTTAGTATTTTAAAATTTAAAAACTAAAAAACTTGTTTGGATTACTTGTTTTTAAAACTATTTTTAGTATTATAGTTTTTAAAACTAAAAAAGAAAAACAGATAAATGGTGTTTTACTTTCATTTTTCAGTTTTTTTAACTCTCTAGTCAAAAACTGTTTTAAAAATTGGAGTTGCCAAACATACTTTTTTTTTAAATTTTCTTTTTCAAAACAATTTTCTAAAATTCATTTATAAAATAATTTTTTAAAATAAAAAAGTAAAATATAATCAAAGAGGCCTTTACTATGATATTGTCATTCCTCTATTTTTTTTTTTTATAGAATACACATATTCGACATATTTGGTTCCCAATAAATTATAAATTATTAAGGCACCAGAGACACCAAAGGCAAGCCAGACTTAGAGGCACCAGGAACTAAGGGAAAATTGGAACTAGAGGCAACTTGAAACTAGAGGTAACTAGGGGCAACCAGAACCAAATGCAAATTAGACTTAGAGGCAACCAGGAACCAGATCCAAATAGAACAAGGGGCAACCAGAAGTAGAGGCAAAAAAGAACCAGATGTAACCAAGGACAACTAGGAACCAAAAGCAAACATAACTAGAGACAACTAGAACTAGAGACAAACAGGAACAAGAGTCAAACTGGCTAAAAGCTATCACATAATTTTTAAGAAGAAGATCACATAATATTTAATCTGCTTTATGAATATACAAATAAACCAGAATAAGACTGTCGTAACCTGCTGTGATTGTATTTATTGTTTAATTATAAATTAAAATAAAACTAGAGGCAAGCTTGGTGTTATTAATGCCATTTAAAACAAAATCATTTAAATCGTAAATGCAAGTCTAAATATATTGTAGCCTTCAACTTACATCTAAATTCTGAAGCTTCAAATCTCTAAGTTATTTTTATTGTCATAGTTCATCTTTAGTCTTCCACTTTAACCATTAAGATCATAAAAATTAGTTCAGGCAAACTGATAAGACAAAATAATAAGTTACATGTTAACTATTGTCAACGTCACTAACAAATTGTTTTTTCAAATGATTAACAACTTTAAATATTCCAAATCATGTATTGGGGTTAAAAGTGAGGGTACCAGTCATGTTGTTGAGGAATATAAATCAAGCTGATGGATTATGCACCGAAACTCGGAACAAGAGACCAAAGACAACCAGGAAACAAATGCAAACAAGAACTAGAGACAAACAGAAACCAAAGCCAATCAGAGGAGCCTGAGGCCACCGTGACATAATTCACAGCAATTGTAACTTCCTATGCTTTGGGAAGATATACCGACTACTACCATTAATTAAACAACTCTAACTTCCAATGCTTTCAGTAAAAAGGAAATATTGTCATGAGCAAATTTAATTTAGTTAAACTTCTAATATTTTGAAAAAACCAATGGACTATTGCTATAGTTCCCAATTTTTCATAAAACCAACGACCTCTGCATTATTAATACATACATTAGTTCCAAAGAGTTTGTTTGAACTAAGTTGATTTTCCACGTATAGCTTTGATGTTATTAAAAATATTTTATGAGAATAATAAATTTGAACTAATGGCTTCATAAAGTATGCATAAATTAAAATAGGAAAATAGGAGGAAACGACCAGAGGATACCACCAAAGGATACCAGTAGAGGATACCACTGGAGGAATTCACTAGAGGTTATCACCAGTAAAAGTGACCAGAGAAAGTAAAAAGGTAATAGAAAACAAAATCAAATTAGTCAACGAAATCCTCAAAATCGAACAAATTTATGCTCTAGAAACAAAATCAAATTAGTCAACGTGCCTCTGAAGAATTTTGTGCCCCTGAAGATTCAACATGTTTCTGGAGTTTCCATGTCTCTGATGAACAATAATCGTTCCATGCCTCTGATGAACAGTAACTGTTCCATGCCTCTTATGAACAATAAACTTTCCATGCCTCTAATAAACAGTAACTTTAACATGCCTCTAAAGTCTGAAGTCACTGTTGAAGTCTGCATCTTAAGCATATATTTCGCTGACTCTAAAGACTGCAATAAAGGTGAAGTTGCTTATGCCACTAGTTATAAGTCACACAACTTTGCATCTACCTTTAACTATAATGATTAAAGCAAAACAACATCTGACTCCAACAATCAAGTCAATGATTTTGTTAAAAAAATTTCAACGACTCTGATTGAAGGTCAAAGGTTCTGATAGATTGAGAAACACAGTGGATTGGACTTAGCCGTATCCTTACTTCTGATGGTCCAAAAGCAAGCCTAGATTTGTTCCCGCCCAAATCCAATCAAGCGTATGAAGGAAAACTCAAGTGAATCAATTTGCAAACGTAATCTGAACAAATGTGCACAATATCTTCTAGAAGAATTGCTAAGATCAGATTGGGAAATAAAGATTGTTCAATAGTCAAATTATCAAGATCGTATTAATTAAAATTATATATGGAAGAAATCTCTGTTGACCAAGCTGAATTTCACATACGATTCAGAAACTCAACAATAAATTCACAAACTCAAATTTCATAAATAAATAGTGGATCAAGGCTGAAGAAGAGTATAACAACATGAACAACAAACTCAGAAATCCGAAAAACCAAAGTTATTCAGAAAAACCTTAAGAGCTCAACCATTTTAAGTATTCAGTGTTTAAGGTTTTAAGTTCTAGCAAATAACTCGTTCAAAGTAAAATATTGTAAGTGTTGTAGTGTGAGAAATCATTGTATCAAATCTGCTTAGTAGAAGCAGAACCAAACCCGTTTCCAAATCATTATAACCCAACCCGATAGTGGCTTTAATGTCCCTCAAACAATCTGTGAATCTCAGGTTGTGTTGAGAGGACTTGACTTGTGGGGTCAAGTGGGTATTTTGCCTCTAACAATTTGTAGGTTTCAAGTTGTGGAGAGAATACTTGATTAGTAGGGTCAAGGAGTAGTTTTCCTTGAAAAGTATGTAGGTTCATATTGTTTTGAGAAGACTGACTTGTAGGGTCATATGCTATTGTAATTCAAAGTTTTGAATTAGTGGAGAAATCCTTATGTGTGAAGGGATTGGACATAACTACCAAGTTGGTGGTGAACCAGAATAAAATCTTGTGTGTAATTTTTTACTTCTGCCCTATCTGGATATTGTTGCCTCTAATTTGTATAAATAGTTACGTCACCAAACCAGAATCAAAATTAGAATTAAGGAAAAAGTTTTAATATTGGACAAAAATAATTTAACCCATTTCTTATGTTTGCGCACCTTTAAAGACATAGTGCATTCTTCAACCAATAATATTCTTCCATGGATTCCAATATAAGTTATTTAATGTTTAGCATTTCAAATAAGTAGGAAAGTTGGGGCCACATCTATACACAATGGCACAAGGGATATAGTTATAAAAGAAGCTACATGTGTGTTGGCTCAGGGTTGAGTTCACTTCCAGCTTGGTGTAAATGCGACTAAATATATTGTACTATTCAAGTTATGCCTAAATTGTGAAGCTTCTAATTTATAAGTTATTTTTATCGTCATAGTACACCATCAGTCTTCCACTTTAACCATTATGGTCATAAAATTTAACTTAGGCAAACTGATAAGACAAATTAATAAATTACATGTTAACTAATGTAGCCTCACTAACATTTTAGCACAATTATTTGTTTTGACTTTAAACATATGCAACCACAAATCAGAAGCAAATATTGATCAAAGGTAAACTAAAACTAAACTAGAGGCAACCATGAAATAGAGACAAACCAGAACCAGAGACAAACAAAACAACTAAAGGCAAACATGACCTAGAGAAAATCAAAAGTAGAGACAAACACAAATAAAAGGCAAACACGAACCAAAGACAAACAAAACCATATGCAACCACGAGTCAGAGGAAAATACGAACTAGAGGCAAACAAAACAAGAGGAAAACAGGAACCAAAGGCAAACACGGACTAGAGGAAAACACCAACTAAAGGCAATCAAAACCAGAAGCAACCAAAATATCAGAGGCAAATATAGACCATAGGTAGACAAAAACCGAAGGCAACCACGAATCAGAGACAAACAAAACCAGAGGCCACCACGAAGTATAGGCAAATAGGAATCAGAGGCAATCATGAATCAGATGCATTTACGAAGAAGAGGCCAACATAATTAGAGGCGTCCAGATGCAAACAAAAACTAGAGGCAACCTAGAACCAGTAGCAACTAGGAACCAAAGTTGATCTTATCCTTCCTCTATTTTTTATAGAATACACATGTTGGACATATTTGGTTCTCAATGAATAATATAAATGATTAAGTAAAGCTCATAAATGAAAATGATTTAACAACTCATTGAAACTTAAAATGTAATCATATGTCTACAACACACGGGAGATATTTTTTGTTCCCAATGACATGTTGTTCAAAGAGACAACATTAAAGAAACACAACTTTGGAACAAAAATACAAACTAATTGATGTTGTTATAGAAGATTTGGAGTGAATATTATTTTAAAATAATACAATACACTTTATAGTGTTATTTTTGTGATTTTAATATATTTCATTTTATATTTACAATTTTTATCTCTAAAATGTAAGCATCAATTGCACCTTATAAGGAGTTTTTATGTCGAGATTAACAATATATACTTTTCAATTCATTGTCTCTAATATATTTAAACAACAAACATTTTATATTTAGGATGGAAGACAATGAGGCGTGTCTTAAAGAGTCAATGGTCAAAGTTATAAAAGATGTTCTTGTTGATTGTAATCCGTATTGCCGACAATATTATTTAAAAGAATTCATATAAGAGGTAAATAGAACTAAAGGTAAACAAAACCAGAGGAATCCTAGATATAAAATGGAACCAGAGGCAACTAGAATGAAAAAAAAAAGGAACCAGAGGCAACCAGTAACCACATGCCACTAGAGACAAATGAAATCAGAGGCAAACAGAAACCACATGCAACCAAAGGAAAACCAAATCATGGGCAACCAAGAACCACATGCAACCAGTGACCAACAACAACTAGAGGCAACCTGGAACTAGAGGCAACCAATGACAAACAGAAGTTAGAGGCAATCAGAGACAAACAAGAACAAGAACGAAAGGCAAACTAAAACTAGAGGCAACCAAAGGCAAAAAAAAATTAGAGGCAATCAGAGACAAACAAGAACGAAAGACAAACTAAAACTAGAGGCAACCAAAGGCAAACTAAAACCTGAGTCAAACAAAATCAGAGGAAACTAACCAGAGTTAAACATGAACTAAAGGCAACCAATGACAAACTAGAACCAGAGGCAGACTACCAGAGTGAAAGAGAATTAGTGGCAAACCGTAACCAAATAGCTTATATTGCTTTATTATTTTATATGATTGTTTTTCTCTTTTGTACTACACTTGATAACTTATATTGCTACATTATTTTCTTTTGATAGATTCGTATAGCAATTTACTTTTAACCCTCGTGCATCGCACGAGTGTAAACATAAACAATAATTTTCCCAAATGCGTTTGAAAGAAAGTGAGTAAATGGCCCAAAATAGTGAGTGTCGCACAATTAAGAATCCAAATTTATAAATAACAAAGAATGCTTCCTTCGTCACGTAAGTCGTGTTAATTGTGTTAAAGTGTTATGTTAAGTGACACAATAATTTATTCACGAGTAACCCGTATCACATGAATCATTTTGAAAGCTCTAAATTCCTATAGATCTTTTTCCCTAAAATCTGACATGCCTAAATCTAAAAATACAAAAAACAAAAAAGAAATTACAGTATCTTCATCCCCAAAATCTATATGTATCGTTTCCCAAAATCTCTACTCACTAATTCATAAATCTAGAAAATTATTAGTGGTGGTACACCATTCACAAAAGATAATAAACCATGATAATAATAAGTTTTATTTTATTTTACTTTATTTAAAAGACTCTTTCATAATATTACCAAGTCCCCGCTTATAGTTTTTATCTTTATTTGGGTTCTTTTTGTCGGTCTATAGTCTATGGTTTTTTCTTTGTACATAGCCATTGCAAGAGGAAAATACATAAGAAATGGAGGGGTTTGAATTGTGTATTACAGTTTAAAAAATTATTAAATTTGTCTAAACTTGGTGAAAATTAGAGTAAGTAAAATCAAAGGCAATAAAACAAACGGAAGAGGAAATACACAAGATTTATACTTGTCTACCACTAACTCGGTAGCTATGTCCAATCCCTTCACCTAAAATGAGGTAATTCAATAATTAAAACTTAAAAAACTTAACCCCAAGTAAAGTCTTCTCAACTTCTAACTTAAAACCTATAAGCCGTTGAGGAACTTAACCACTATCGAGCTGAGTTACAATATGATTCTATTTTTGTTTAATTGTCAATTAAGGATGTTTACAATTTTCTCAAAGACTTATCACAATACAATATAAATACAAAGTATGATGTTTAGTGCTTTTTCTAAGTAATCCTGAGATGTTGTAGTTTTGTTGTTGATTGTTATTTTGTACAAATCTGTGTTTTGTTCTTCAATGGAAATAACCTTTTTTAGATGTCAACTTTTAACTTTCAGGTTACTTCAAATTATTTTTCCTCCAACATTCTTTAGATTTAACTATGCTTATTTGAATTCAATGACTTTCCCGTTGCATTCAAATTCTCATGATCGTAGTTTTGAATTTTATTATGATTGTTGTTGATCGTTGCTGGAATTCAACATGGATCGTTGCTAGAATTCAGTTCTGATCGTTGTTGACCATATTTCGGAATTCCGTTCTAATCTTAACTTTAATTCATAATTCTGTTGTCGATCGTTGCTTTGATTCCAAACTATTTTGGCTTTGATTGCATAGATCCATTGTCCTGGATACTAGATTAGATCGTTTCTATTGATGGTATATTCAATTCGGTGCCATAAGTAAAGTAACTGACTAGACATTTTACCTCATTCAAATGCAAACAAAAGTAACTGCTTAGGCATTTTGAATCTTCACTATCAGAGGCAGCAAAATCTTCATAAGAGTTTGTTATGTAATCTTCGTATTTAGAACATATATATGTCTCAGAGCCAATTTCTAGAGTCATGACTTTTATCAGAGTCATTGAATTTTTCGGAGGAAGAGGCAATGTTGCATATCAGAGTGAGATGCCATGAGCTACTTTATTAGAGGTAGCTTATTAGAACATGTTGCTTTTGACCTTAGAGTCAAATCCTTAGAGGTAGATCTTTAGAGTCAGATACTTAAAGCCATATCCTTGGAGGCAATGAAGGGTACATGTTTTCATTTCTTCCAATATGATCTTTTATTCAATTTCCTCTAATCCATTCGCTTCTTCTGATTTAATCGTTTCCTCTGATCAATGCGCTTCCTCTGATCAGTGCACTTCCTTTTATTTGTGCCCTTACTTTGATCAATGTGCGCTTCCTCTAAGTTGATCAGTGTGTTTCGTCTAATTCGTGTGCTTCCTCTGATTTGTGTGTTTCCTATGATTAGTGCGCTTCCTCTAAGTATGGTGATTCCTTTGATTTATATGTTTTCTCTAATATATTTTCAGCACACTCAATTAAATTATTAGTGCATGAAATTGTTTCCACAAAATACATTTTCTTATCATCAAAATGAGATAAGGGATTGCTTTTCTAGCCATTCTAGTTCTAACAATCTCATCATTTTTTATGATGACAAACCATCTATTTTTATGAACAATTTAATAAAAAAATAAAGCATAGTTCACAAAGCCCCTAACTCTAAGCATATTTAATTGTAATAGTTTAGAGTAACATTCTGACTATTTAAAAGAAGTCACACTATTTGAAAGTTTCAAATCAGAGTAAATTGGGGTTTTTAATGTTGTTTTAAAATTTTTCTAAAAAACTATTCTCTCTGTTTTTGTCATCAGAGAAAAGGAGGGAATATGTCCAACTTCTTACACAATCAAACTTGACTTAAATATTTCACAGTATTTTGGTTTATTGAAGCATAACATATATGCTTAACTTGCAAAGTTTGATTTTATGAGAGGCATGTCATATATTTATCAGTTCATCATTCAATAATATAAACAAGGTTCACTAAAGAAATACAACATCATCATAACATTGTCATTTAGTAACACTCAATAATGAAATACAATATTATTATAACTTAGATAATTCCTTTCAATTTATTTCACAAATTTCAATGATGTTAAGCTTTTGGATTCTTTATGAAATCTATTGATTGACAATTCACAATTCCTCAGGATGTTAAGACTTTGAATTATTGTTCATTTTATATATGTTAAGCCTAATGGAACAATCCATATTTTAGAGGATGTTAAGCCCATAAAAATAGGGATGAATTGCAAGTAATTATCATAATAATCATATATGCAGATGCACTTAATTGTATTACCATTTCTTTTGTTTTTCTCCCCCTTTTTCATTATAAAAAAATGTGTATAAAATAGACATACATCAAACAAATTTAAATGGAGCAGACTTAAACAATATTCAAGGGTTTTTATAATTGTATGTTAGACTATTACAACAAACAAATTTACACAAAACTATAGGGTATATAACTTTAATAAAACATATATTAAGTGAGTCTTTGAAGGTTTATAGCAGACCAAGTAAAGATGTATCTTTTAATGTTGATCTAGTCTTCAGATGATCACTTGCTATCCCAATAATAAGTGAGTCTGGATGAAATGACTTGTATTTCCATCCAATCCTGGATTCTAGAGGGTCTTGACTCGTTCTGACATTATGCTTTGGCTTTTGTGATTCCTCTAATTTTATGGGTTCCTCTGGTTTTCCAGGTTCCTCTGGTGTTCTTGGTTCCTCTGGTTTGCCTGGTTCCTCTAATTTTCTAGGTTCCTTTGGTTTTCCAAATTCCTCTAGTTTTTGTGAACTTGCATAATTATCATAAAGCACTGACTTTTTTTATTTTTATTTTTTATAATCAGTCTGTTTATTATCAAACATAATATCATCCAAAAGTAAAGAATGGAGAAATACAACCTAGACATCAGGTTTTTTCTGGTTGTTTGTTTTTGAAAACCTTCTTGATTCTAATATCTTCTTTTTAGGTTTTCAGATGATCTTCTACACTTGTTGTCATAAGAGATTTTGGATTAAAGGGTTTGTATTCCTATCCAGATTTTCAGCCATGAAACTTGATTAGAGGGATTAGATATATCTTTTGATTCAAGTGCTCCCCCTAACATTTCTGGTTCGGGCCCATCCTCATTCCTTGAGGGTCAGGTCTTGGGACATAAGCTTTTCTTCCATCATGGGTATCCACTGGTACCCAAATTTGTTTGGGTCCTATTTTGTTAGTTAAAAAGGGTTTCTTGTATTTCTATGCTTTTAGCATATAACAAGTTATTCTATTATGACCTTTATTATGAAAGTATACACAAACAATATCAAATGAAATACATTTAGGATGTTGTGTTGGTTCTTCAAACTTGATTCGTCTATTTATGTTTTTGCTAACACCATAGATCATAGATGCAAGCTTGCCTCTCTCTATGTTGTTTGCAAGGAAATCTTCAAAAGTTGGTTCGTACTTAATTGAGTTTCATACCTTATCCTTTGATGGTTTTAAAACTTTTTCATTTAGAGTTAACTTTTCTCTCTAAGTTTTCAAAAAAAAAATTCAAGAGAGTTATGTTTCTCAGTCAAATCCTTGTAAGCTTTCTTTAGATTTTGAAGAAAGAGACTGATTTGCATTTAAAAATCCATTCAAGGCAGTAATTAATTCACTACTAGTTAAGTCATCAAATACATCAATTTCCTCATCATATTCTGAGTCAAAATCATAGTCAATGTCAACCATCAAAGGCATATCAGCTTTTTCTTCATTATCATAGGATTCATTAGAGCCATCCCATGTGATCAAACCTTTCTTCTTAGATTTGGAATATTTCATCTGGTACTTTCTTTTCTCTAGATTCATACATTCTGGTTTGACACGACCACGTTCATTTCACCCATATCAGATGACATTTTTCTTGTTAGATTGATCATAATTTTCTCTATTGGGCTGCTTGGAAGCTTTTTGAAGACAAGACTTCTTATTGTTGTACCACATCCTATTAATCTTTCTAAAGATGAACTCAAGTTCCTTATCCACTGAATCTTCATTTTAATCCTCTAAGTCACTATCCTCTAATTCTGCTTCAGCTTGTGGAGCTTTCTTGTCTTTGGTTTTGAGAGCCAAAGATTTCTACTTCTTCATAGGCTAATCCTCTACTAGTTCAATTTCATGAGACCAGGGAGAGCTGATTAGCTCTTCTAGAGGAAAATTGTTCAGGTCTTTAGCTTCATAAATAGTAGTGATCTTAGGTTTGTACTTGCTAGAAAGACTCATAAGTATCTTTTTGACATGGTATGTTGTTGTGTAGCTTTTTTGAAGTACCTGTAACCTTTTGACCAGAATTTGAAATATGGAAAACACAATCTCAATGTCTTCATCTTCCTCTTTTCTTGTTAGATTGATCATCATTTTCTCTATTGGGCTGCCTGGAAGCTTTTTGAAGACAAGACTTCTTATTGTTGTACCACATCCTGTTAATCTTTCTAGAGATGAACTCAAGTTCCTTATCCAATAAGTCTTCATTTTAATCCTCTAAGTCACTATCCTCTAATTCTGCTTCAGCTTGTGGAGCTTTCTTGTCTTTGGTTTTGAGAGCCAAAGATTTCTACTTCTTCATAGGCTAATCCTCTACTAGTTCAATTTCATGAGACCAGGGAAAGCTGATTAGCTCTTCTAGAGGCAAATTGTTCACGTTTTTAGCTTCATAAATAGTAGTGATCTTAGGTCTGTACTTGCTAGAAAGACTCCTAAGTATCTTTTTGACATGGTATGTTGTTGTGTAGCTTTTTTGAAGTACCTTTAACCTTGTGACCAGAGTTTGAAATATGGAAAACACCATCTCAATGTCTTCATCTTCTGCCTTTCTAACTAGGAGGTTAGTGTTGCTTCTTGGACCTACCTGTTGCCTTCATAGTTCAGAACAAGATCCTCATAGATACACTTAGTTGTTTCCTTGTTGTTGCAATTATCAAACTATTTGAAAGTAATTGCATTTATCATGAAGTTCTTGCTTTAGGATGCATTTTATACTGTTTCTTCTAATCAACACTTATTTCTTTTCTAGATGTTTTAGTACCATCAACATTTGTAGGAGCAATGTACCATCTTCAATCAAATCCCAAAATTCAGGATCTAGGGAAATGAAGAAGCTTTTAAGTATGTCTTTCCAATATTCAAAGTATTCCCCCATCAAACAGAGGAGGTCTGTTAATGTTTCATTCCATTGAATCATCACCACAGTTAGACATTTTAAAAAATTGACCTTTTCTCAAACACTTTAACGTGATTAGGCCTTAAGACTGAGCTCTGATGTCTATTGAAGGTGGAAAATAAACAAGAAATAGGGAGTTTGAATTGTGTATAGCGGTTTGAAAAATTATTTAGCTAACACTTGGTGAAAAATAGGGTAAGTAAAATATGAGGCAATAAAACAAAGGGAAGAGGAAAGATGGAAAAAATTTATAATAGTTCACTACCAACCCGATAGCTAAGTCCAATCCTTTCACCTAGCAGGAGTTAATCTAGTATTTCAAAACCAAATTACATACACTTGACCATACAGGTCAATCTTCCCAATTTCTAACTTCAAACCTTCAAGTCAATGGGGGAATTACAAAACTTGACCCCTAGTCAAGTCTTCACAACTTCAAGCTTGAAACCTACAAGCCTGTGCATAACTCAGCCACTATCTGGTTGAGTTACAATGTGACTTTGTTATAAATCTCAATAGAGGATGTAACACCCCAAATTTTATAACAAATTATTTTATTAATATAATAGAATTTTAAATAATTAATTTGGTGTTAAAATTATTTTAGAATATATGTTGATTAATTTTGGGATTAACTTTCTTTATATGTGGGGTTTCTATGACGTACTAATTTTGTACATATTTGACTAAATGAGTAATATAAATAATAAATATTACATTTTATTCTTTTATATATTTTTCTAAAAATAATAGTTTTTTGGTGTACATATTTTAAAGAATAAGATTTTAGACGATTCTACGTGTATATGTGCGTTTGTAGTTAATGTAATATTTAATTATTTATAAGTATATTTTATTGTAATTATTTATTTTACAAATAATTATCTTGTGATAATAGTAATATTGATTTTCTTTATTTTTATATAGTTGCTATGGTATGATTTTATATACATTTATTGTGATTTAGTCATTAGTTTAAATTGTTGATATTTTAATTATTTATTTTATCTTTTTATTTCTATCTAAAGATGGTAGCATTTTAATATAAATATCTTCAAAAATAATAATTTAATAATTATGGTAATAATTATGAGTACAAGTGTTTTAGTTATTACTAATATATTTTTAAAATGTTAATTACTTTATTTTATAAAATACTAGAAATGTTTTAGTAATTAAATTGTATTTAAAAAAGTGTTAAAATTAGTTTATAATTGTTGGTCTTATTTTAAAAAGGTAAAAGAAGGAGTAAAATGTATTTTAAGGTCCATATGCAAGTAAAACCAAATTAAATAATACACTTTAAAGGTTAGGCATGAGCAGAGAACGGCTACGACAACGTGTCATTCCTGGGAGGAATTAGAGGAAAAATCAAACAAAATTGATACCCACGATTGATAAGTGTCTCAAAAAGATTTTTCCATTTTTGTCTAAATTTACATTCATTCATTTATTTAGTCAATTAAATTCACTTTATTTGATTTTTAACATCTCAGTTTCTCTCTAAAATATCCGACTTCTTCGTTTATAGAATTTCTTATTTTGCACCGTTCTTCTTCACCGTAAGTTCGATTTGAGTGAAACCAATACAAAAACTGTGACACTCTAAACTCCAAAATGACATATATAATAATTTATACTAGATTTTTTTGAGTAAAATTTACAGCAGATAAAAAATATTTATTTACAAGGAAATAAAAATTTTTGTAACTAATTTAGGATATCACGTTTCTCAAAGCACATATGGAACAATTCAAACTTTATTACTCAATTTAAACAATTGAATCTCAATGATCTTGAGAGTTAACTATAAATTCTTATTTTAATTCTAAAAACTTACTAGTACTAAGGTTTTCACATAAAAAGTCATTTGTAATTACATAACCAAAATATAAATTACAACTCTAAATTTCCAGTATCACCTATTAGAGCGGGGTTTCTCCCAAACTTGAACTTCAAGACTCATTAACCTGTAATAACTGTGATTTCGAAAACGCATTGCCAAACCAGTCAAACACAAACAACAAAGGAGGTGAGTTTTGAAATCATATTAATAGTATAATATAAGTAAGAAGAACACACAAACAATCATAATACAATGTATCATAACACAAACATTCTTCAAGGAAAAAGATCACGTTATAAAGTTAAAACCACTCAAGTAAAATCAATGCATTTCACTATAACATCAAATCATCTAAGATAAATTATTATCACACACGGTATCTATTAATCACAACAAAACAATCACAGGAAAATGCAATGAGCTGATATTCTACTTCACAATGTAGTACCATTCAAACTCTGAAGTACTTGGTTACGAGGCTTGATATTATGTCATCATCCCGATGGACGAACAATGCAAATTGGTCATGTCCTCATAGATCCTCGAGACACATATACGCGACAGTCGAGGTAATCGTGTGTTGCATGGTAGCTCCCGACATTTGGAGTGCTACCTCCAAGTCACCTAGGAATTCCCCACCCAAATACCTCCAAGGTCTAACAATCTTGCCTTAAGGCTCAACAGCAGACCGCCACGATCAGACTCATTCACTTGTACTTCCCCGAAATCACTAGGTTTGTCTAACCCTACCTATATGATGACAAAACAATATCTACTTCACAAATTCTCAATATTTATTTTCTCCCCTCGTTGGCCTATGACACAAATTGGAATCACTATTATTTCATCAACTATGGATTTATTTCAATATTCTCATCATAAATTTATATCATGACACATCACATAAACATATGTCATACAATGCATCCATCTTTTATTATCACATCACATAAATTTGTCTAATCAAACATATGCAAATAATTTCATTCAACATCTTATAAACAGTTCTATTTAACATTTTAATCTTACAATCCCAATATTTTCACATTAATTTATTTCTCAAAGGGATACTGCTGTCCGTAGCAAGCCGCAGATGAATAGTTGGGAAATACAGTTTTCTTGTTAATCTGTCAATATATACTCATGAATTCAAACGTTCTCTCACCACTTACCTTATTTAGACGCTTTCTCAAATACAAAAATCAACGGAAATTTTCAACAGCAACTATAGATCGACAACGTACAGCGAGCGAATCGGAATAAACGAAGAGTTCACAAAATCGTTGATACCTGACTGATAAATTATGCTGAGTTTAAAAAAAATTTTAAATAATTAATAATAATTTTAGGAACAAAAATGGAGTCAAAAGACGAGAAAAATAAATCTTACTGACTCGTCAGAGCGCCGGAAGGGTCCGACGTCAACTTCACCAAAAAATACAAATGAGTAGTGCTTCTTGAAGGTTTCGACGAGAGGAATCCAAAAACGATACCAGTTTTTTGAGAAAACAAATATGGTGATCGAAATCGGCCAAAAACAGCTCGCCCAAGGAAAGAAACGCAACTGTTTTTTATTAAAGGGAGTCACAATTGTTAAAATTGATGCCAAAAATGGATTTAGTGAATTGGTGGGAGTGAATTTGAGAGTTAAAGGGTTTGAGTGATTTGGCTGTCAAATTTTCACTTTTTGTTTTTAATTGCAGAAGGAGGGGTGCAGATTGCAGATATACAGGTACAAGAATAAAATTGTAAGGCCCAACACAAGTAGTCAAGTCTGAGGCAGAAATAGGGGTGTAATGAGTAACTCGCAGGTGTAGAAAGGAAAGGTCCAATCAATAATAGCCCAAATTAATATGCAGAAGTAGAAAATAGGGGTGTAAACAGTCGTCTGGTCCAAAATTCATTTTCTAGTATTAACAAAAATCCTTAATAAAAAAATAATTTATTTTACTTTTTTAGAAACTTTTCTCGAAAAGACTCATTTTAACATAATATTATTTATCCTTAACATAGATAAACTAAAACCCTCATATTCAAAATAATAAATATAATTATTACTATAACATTTTTCAAAATAATCACATAAAAATACATCGTCTTTATAGAATAGTCGAAATGATAAAATAAATAAATATAACATAAATAATTTATATTACTTACTAAATCAAAATAAATATGTATAAAATCCTCATACGATAGCAACTATATAAAAATAAAGAAAATAAATTTTAAAATTGCTAATATATCAAGATAATTATTAATAAAATAAATAATTAAAATAACATATATTTATAAATAATTAAATATAATTATGTGCACACTTAACATCAGTCAAACATACAAGAAAATATCACATTAACTACGAACACACGTATACATGTAGAGTCGCCTAAAATCTTATTCTTTAATATATTTACACTAGAATACTATTATTTATAGAAAAATATATAAAATAATAAAATATAATATTTATTATTTATATCACTTATTTAGTCAAATATATACAAAATTAGCATATCATAGAAATCACTCATATAATGAAAGTTAATCACAAGATTTATCCATATATATTCTAAAACAGTTTTAACACCAAATTAATTATCTAAAATCCTATTTCATGAAGAAAATATTTATTATAAAATTTGGGGTGTTACAAAAATGATCGCGTGAAAATTGGCTATGTTATCCATTGATTGGTTTTATGATTTATGGTATGTTTCCTTGACCAAATTTCGAAATTTAGTTTTTAGAGTGTATTCTCGTAATTTATTTTTGACGTTTACCCATAAATTATCGTGTTAGATCGATTGAAGGACAAAGATTCAAATGACCTAGGTTGTTTGCTCGTGGAATCGCATTCGTGTGTGAAAGTGTTGAAATAAGGTAAGGGGTGAGAGAGCTTTTGAATTCATGAGTACAATATTTTGTGAGGTTGACGGGAAAACTGTATTTCCCAATAATTCATTCAGGGTTCGCTACGTACAGCAGTATCCCTTTGAGTGACAAATTAATATGCAAATATGAAATTGTGATATTAAAATGTGAAATAAAAATATTTATAAGGGGTTGATTGATTTAATTTTTGATAATTGTGTGGTTTTTGAAGTTTGATATTATTGTAATGTTGAATGTCGAATGAAATTAAGTGCATATGCTTGATTAGACGAATTTATGTGATGTGATAATAAAATATGGATGTATTGTATGATATATGTTTTGTGATGATAATGATTATTTTTTATTAATGATGGTGATGTTATAAATTTGTGATGAGTTTATATGATGATCATGATTATGTATGATTAATGATGTTATAAAATTATGATGAGAATATTGAAGTACCCCATAATTAATGAAATAGTGATGATTCCAGCTTGTGCTAAAGATGATGCTCTTAATGTAGTAGTCTAGGTTAACGAAGGGAGAAAATAGATGTTGGGAATATTTGAAGTTGATGTAAATTTTTGAAGTGGAGATTATTTTGTCGTCATATAGGTAGAGCTTGACAAACCTAGTGATTTTGGAGAAGTACAACTGAATGAGTTTGATCATTGCAGTCTACTGTTGAGCCTTAAGGCAAGATTATTAGACATTTGAGGTATTCGAGTGGGGAATTCCTACGTGACTTGAGGGTAGCACTTCAAATGTCGGGAGCTACCATACAACACACGTTTACCTCAACTGTCGTGTATATGTGTCTCGAGTTGAGTTGAGGGAATCTATGAGATTAGGGCCAATTTGAATTATTTATCCACTCGGGTGGTGGCATGGTATCAAGCCTTATAACCAAGTACTTCAGATTTAGAATGATACCTTATTGTGAAATAGAGTTCAAGCTCATGCATAGCATTGCATTTTCTTGTGATTGTTTTGTTGTGATTGGGGTGTTTCAAAAGTAATAATAGTTTCTCTTAGATGATTTGGTGCATATTATAATGAGATTATTATTTTACTTTAGTGACTTTGATGTTATAATATGGTACTATTTGATTGAATATTTTGTTATATCGTAATGTGATTATGATATGGTCTATTATGATTGTTTGCGTGTTCTTCATACTTATATTATACTATTAACATAATTTCAAAACTACCTCCTTCGTTGTTTGTGTTTGACTGGCTTGGCCCTGCGTTTGTGAAATCGTAGTTATTACACTTTAATGAGTCTTGAAGTTCAAGTTTGGGAGAAACTCTGCCCTAATAGGTGGTACCGGGAATGAGCGTTATAATTGTATTTTACTTATTTAATTACAAACAACTTTTTGTATGAAAACCTTATAAGTCCTAGTAAGTTTTTGGGATCAAATTAAGAAATTATAGTTAAATCGAGTTTATGGAGATTGCACTGTTTTATAAGAGGAGAAAAATGTAAAGTGTTCCATATAAAGTGTAAAGTGTTCTGCTGCAAACTTATTTTAAAAATATGGTATACATTATTATATATTATTTTAGGATTTTAGGTGTCACAGAACATGTTTAAAATTTTCTAACAGACTTTGCACAATATAATATAAATAGAAAGTATGGTGTTTAATGCTTTTTCTAAGTAATTATGAGTTGTTGTACTTGTGTTGTTGATTATTGCAGGTGCAAAAACACGAGAAGGGGGCTTGAATTGTGTTTTGCCTAATTAGATTTTTTTTCTTTTCTTAATTCTGATTCTGACTTAACATAAATTTTTATAACTAGTCAGAGTCAACTACAAAACAGAAAATGCAGAAGTAAAAATAACACACCAGATATTCTCCTAATTCACCACCAACTTGGTAGCTACGTCTAGTCCCCTAACACAAAATGATTTATCCACTAACTCAAACCTTGAATTACAACAACACCACACCCTAAAACTTAGTCTTCTCAAAACAACCTTGACCTTCAGACTTTTTGAGGTAAACTTCACCTTGACCCTACAAGTCAAGTCTTCTCAACACAACCTAAAACCTACAAATTGTTTGAGGCAAACGAAAGCCACTAATAGGCTGAGTAACAAAATCTTTGAACTTGGTTCGGTTTTGCTTTTACTAAGCAAAATTGATACAATAATTTCACATACACTAAGTAGAACACTGAAGCACTTAGAGAACATGACTTAGAATAATGTAGTACCCTAATTTTGTCCAAAAATAAACTAAAAAAGGATATATATTAAAAAAGGAAGTAATTATATTTACAATAAGTAGCTCATCAATTTACAATACCAAATCAAGTTATAATTTTTAAATTACAATTACAATCAAATTGTAACCATAAATTTTAAATCAAATTAAATTACAATAAGATTTAAACCAAACTAAATTAAATTACAATAATTTTTAATTTGTTGCTTTTGTTGCCTCTCTGCCTCTCTGTTTCTGATGCAGTGTTTGACTCTTTTTTGTTGCTGCCTTTCTGTTTCAGATGCAGTGTCATTGACCTTTGCTTTGTAACTAATTAGAGAAACATAAAAAACATTTTTTTTAAGTCAGTCTTGGTACACTTTGTGCAGAACAAAAACACAAAATTTTGAGCGTCGTTGGAACCGGTGTTTTTGGAGCGACCGCACCATCCTCATTCCGGTTTTCTTCTCGCGGCTTCCTTGGTCTCTTCTCTTTCTCGTGGCCTCTCGGTATATTTCTGTTATCTCTCTACTTCTTTCTTGGTTGCTCTCTATACTTGTATTTTGTGTAATGAAATCAACAACGGCCGCCTTCCCTTCTCTATAGATAGGTTTTTTCATTTGGATGTCTTGGTTGTAGTTGGGCTCGGGTTTGCATTTGAAGGTGTGGACAACCCATTTAGAGTTAGTAAAACTAAACATGTTATTCAGACTCAGCCCATTAAGAGTTAGTAAAAAACACATATATCTAGTTTTTAAAAAAAAAAAAACACATTAAGAGTTAGTAAAAAACACATATATC
>NC_021165.2:58998194-58998456 GCF_000331145.2 Cicer arietinum | reverse complement strand
ACGCATCGGTAACCAATCCGAAGACGATCATTTTTTTTTTGTCGATCTACGCATCGGTAATTAATCCGAAGACGATTATTTTGCATATTTCAACAAAAGTTTGCATCATTCCCACTTTAATATTTCAAATGCACTTTAATACATGTGTTTGTTATTGGACAAAATTTAGGTCCTTATATTTACTTATCTTTTACCTAATAACATGAAAACGAATACCATTGTTATTCATATTTTCATATTTTTCAAGTAAAATATAATTAAA
>NC_021165.2:58997105-58998094 GCF_000331145.2 Cicer arietinum | reverse complement strand
AATCAAATTACAAACTAAAATAAAGGCAAAATTAAATTACAATAAGATTTAAACCAAACTAAATTAAATTACAATAATTTTTAATTTGTTGTTGTTGTTGCCTCTCTGCCTCTCTGTTTCTGATGCAGTGTTTGGCTCTTTTTTGTTGTTGCCTTTCTGTTTCAGATGCAGTGTCATTGACCTTTGCTTTGTAACTAATTAGAGAAACATAAAAAACAATTTTTTTAAGTCAGTCTTGGTACACTTTGTGCAAAACAAAAAAACAAAATTTTGAGTTTAAAAAATAAACTAAGGGACAAATTAAAGCTCAGCAACAGAACAAGTCAAAACAAATAAATCAAAACCATGAATGCATCAGAGGTGTAGAAAAAACGCAGATGATGAGCAAAGAAATCAAAACATCAAACAAGAAATTGATAGATAAGGACCAATGCAGACCAGAAAACGACTGAACACATAAAAAACTCTATAAATATACCCTATAAAATTTCAAAGGGGAGGAGGGACCGGAGATTAACACCATTAAAAACACACAAAGAAAGACAAAAGGAGAAAACCCAAACCTAAGGAGAAACCCCAAACCTTCATATCGTCACCCTCGTCGTTGGAACCGGTGCTTTTGGAGCGACTGCACCATCCTCATTCCGGTTTTCTTTTCGCGGCTTCCTTGGTCTCTTCTCTTTCTCGTGGCCTCTCGGTATATTTCTGTTATCTCTCTACTTCTTTCTTGGTTGCTCTCTATACTTGTATTTTGTGTAATGAAATCAACAACGGCCGCCTCCCCTTCTCTATAGCTAGGTTTTTTCATTTGGATGTCTTGGTTGTAGTTGGGCTCGGGTTTGCATTTGAAGGTGTGGACAGCCCATTTAGAGTTAGTAAAACTAAACATGTTATTCAGACTCAGCCCATTAAGAGTTAGTAAAAAACACATATATCAAGTTTTTTTTTAAAAAAAAACACATTAAGAGTTAGTAAAAAACACATGTATC
>NC_021165.2:58891053-58995854 GCF_000331145.2 Cicer arietinum | reverse complement strand
ACTAATCTAAAATCGACTTATTTAATAGATGTAACATTTTTATCTCTGAGTTGTTAAAACACAAGTTGTACTACTTGGTGGTTTTGAAACTCAATTTAAAAATCGAGAACAATAAAATATTTTTAGAGGATTAAATTAGATGTGACATCTTCTTTATTCCTTGAGTTTTGGGACACAAGTTGTACAACCTGATTCGTCTTAAAACTCGTATTTTAAAGTATTTATCTCAAATCAAACTCTTTTATTTTATTTATTTATTTATTTATTTATTTGTTCTATTTTTGTCAAAACTTTTTTTATCACAAAATAAATTTTCTTTAAAACACACTCAACACATCCGTATATTTTTTTTAACCAAGAACTACGTAGCTTTGATTTCTCCATCGCACCGGGAGATACGTAGGAGCAAGATCATATTCTTGTCAAGCACATAAATAAAAATTTATTTTTTGTTCTTTATTTTGTTAAAAACATATTTATTTCAAAATCATATTTTAAATATAGTAATAATTGTTATTCATATTTAATAATAAAAAAATAAATATACTTAAGTTAATATTAATTTTGCACAATTAATTATAGGTAACCGTATTTTAACGGATGTCGTAGGGTGCTAATACCTTCCCTACGCATAATCGACTCCCGAACTCAAAATTTAGTTTCAAAGACCACATTTTTTTTATTTTTACTATTTTAAGGGTTTCCCAATATTTTCCCTATTTTAAAATAAATTTTGGTGGCGACTCCATTGAATTCGAGAAATACTCGAAATTTTTGGCCGCGACAAATAAGAGCCTTGATAAACTTAAACTTTTGAATTATGAATACTTAGAAATGTTTTGCTTTCGAAGGTTTTCTCCATTTTTGTTCGTGATGATTTTTGAGTTATTGAGTTTGTGAATCCTTCTTTAAACTTGAACCACTATTTATTGATTGAATTAGGCTTCTCATTTCCTCAGTGATGATTTCTGAATTGTGTCTCAATCGTAACTTTGTCGACATTAGTTATCATAGAAACAAATTGCTCTTCAATCACATTAGCCTGTTGCGCAAAGCTTGGCATATTCCTACACTTGAATGGCATAGGACCTAGTTTTCTACATTTATAGCAGATGAGTTGTGAGCCATAGTTATTTCTAGGAGATGGTTGCTCCTTCACAATTGGGACCTTTGGAGGGTTCCCATTCTTGTTGTTCTTCTTCATATTGCAGTTTTGATTTTAAGTGGTTTAACAGTTGCCTTCAGAACTGCACAGAAGAACCTCTTGTTATTGTTTGAAACAACTGATACTTCATTTTTCTTGTCTTGATTCCGGAATTCTTCCTCTATTCGGAGGGAGGTTATCAGACTCTTTAGAAGAAAACAAATTTGTTTTATGCCTAGGATAATTTTTTAAATCCTTCCAAGAAATGGACAGTTTGTCAAGTATAACAACAATTTGAAATTGTTCATCTAAAGTCATACCTTCAGAGATAATCTCATGAGCTATCTTTTGAATTTCATGGGATTAATCATCCACGGATATATCGTCGATCATTTGATACTTGAGGTAGCAGCTCACATCATACTTTTTAGCCTCAACTTCCTCGGTACATATTTCTTCCTCAGAGCATATCAAATAACTCTAGCAGTATTGTTGTAACTATATTGATCATATAAATCATCAACAAGTCCATTAAGAATATTATTGTTACACAGGTAATCATTATTCTCCCATTGGGTTAATTCACACACATTAAAAAAATATTTTATTTTTATTTTTTTGGATACCAAAAAATAATACATCACTTAGTCCAGGCCCCAACCCATCCCAGCCAGTCGAACAACGGAGGCGCGTGCGTGTAGTGGTTGGTTTGAGCATGTTCTCTTTTCTTCACAACACTGGGTATACCTTGAGGCACACTCCAAAGTTTATATCTCCACCTTATAAATATTACTAGTGTGATATCCCTTTTATGTAGGACTTCTATACTTTTTTAATTCACACAACAATAGCTCTAAGTTTCAACATCATTTCCAACAGTTTTTAATTTCATAAACGCCATAGAATATTCACATGGATCTAAGAATATTATATCTATGAGTACCTCCATAATACAATATCATATCCGATAGCAGTATTGATAGTATATTTGTACTTATATTTTTATGACCTCACAAAATGTAAAATGATGATAATTAAATGATAAGCACAATATAATTGCATGCTATATAATTATTGTACATTTTCCACCGGTCTAAGAACCAAATTATGGTGCTTACTCAGATAAAAAAGAATTTTATCTATGTCTTAGTTTAATAGAATCAGACTTAATTTTAAGGTTTTGTAAAGTATGTCATATGTTATAATGCGCTAAACAATATATGACAAGATAAGAATAATAAATTTCTAATATTTATAATTTATATATATATATATATATATATATATATATATATATATATATAAACTGATGTAGCTAAATATCACTAGAAGGGGGGTTGAATAGGGATTTTGCTGTTTAAAAATAGTTTTCAAGTGTTTTAAAAACTATCCTCTTGCAGAGGATGGCAAGCCCGAGGATGGGTTTTTCAAAACTTTCAGATTCGAACTGAGTTAAAGAGTGAAGGAGAAATATAAGATAGACACACACGGTTTTACTACTGGTTCACCCAAAGATGGCTACTTCCAGTCCTCACACCCTTGTGAGATTTCACTAATGTTCAAACAGATCAACCTCAAACAGAAGATGATTACAACTTGTGTATTCTTAAGCTTCACCAAGCTTACAATCAGATTTCAAATGTTTCCAAGTGTATCTCACGTGGAAATTACAGTGTGATATGAGAGTGATTGATTCTAAATACTTTCTCAAAAGATTAACAAAGATCTAATGTAGGATTTTTAGAAAGTATAAAGATATAATGGATGTTGCTTCTTGAAAGCTTTAAGATCTTTGATCTTTTTAATGCAATGTGTTGTTTGTAGTGATGAAGATCAGCTTGCTGCAATTTATAGAGGTCTTGTGATGTTCATTTCATATGCCAAGCCTTTTATGACCGTTGGAAAATCCATTTGAGAAATGCCAAGGTATTTCTTCATATTTACGAAAATGTCATTCAGCTCATTGGATATATGCATTCCATGTTCAATTACGAGGTAGCTGTTTTTTGGGCACTTGGGGACACGTGCTGTCCTTTTCTCTTTCCTTTCTTTAATGTTTGAATATTGTGTGGAGTCATTTTCATTCTCCTTTCTTCGATGCCTTGAAAAAGCTTCATATGTGAGCTTTTTCTCTTTCCTCCATTTAATGCCTTCTAAGAAAATGTGATGTCCTTTTCATTCCTTTCTTCAAGACTTTGTGAAGGCTTCACGTGAAGTCATTTTGTTCTTTCCTTGCCTTAAGACATGTGATCAATTTATTTAGGACTTGTTTGTTGTTGCCTTTTTGAAGATTGACTTTATAATCCTTTTAAATCACATAATAGTACATGTAGCCTTTTGCCTATGACATGATGAGTTGCTTTCATAAAGTCTTGGGATGCTTTTCAAGATGTTGACTATAGGCACATGCTAATATAATCATTCCTCGTACCTTTCTTTTGCATTCTTGCTACTTTTCTTCAAAGGCCTTTCTTTAATCATTTTTTAATAGTATTTTGCCTTTATTGAATGAATCAAACAATTCATTCTTTAATACTATTATGCCTTTGTTTAATGAATTCAAATCAGCGAGGATGCAGAACTGCAGCTTCACCAACTCGTGAGGCCATCCTCAGCATTTTCATACTTAGCATTTAACTCAGAATTTTCTTCTTTTTCCTTAATGAATGATAACCTATTTTCTTATATGAATACACTCAAAAGCACAGATTAGTCATTAAACTCAATCATAATCTTTTAATTAATTTTGTTATCATTAAAACCAATTCAGAGAGATTTTGTCTCAACATAAACGAGTTTTTATTCTCATTTGAGTCCACTAATTTCTAAATACTCAAATGATATAATATGCGCTCTCACTAATCCGACATATATAACAAGTTTCAAATTTTCATTAAGAATTCACTTGTTTAAATTACTCTGTAATAATATAATATTTAACAGTGGGATATAAAATTTTTAGAACAAATTTATTGCTATAAGATATAATAATTATAAGTAATGTTGTGTACACATTCTCACTAATCGTAATAATTATAAGTAATGTTGTGTACACATTCTCACTAATCTCATACATATAAACAAGATGAGATTCTCATGTAAGTCCACTAATATGCAAATTACTCTAATGATGTCATATTTAATAGCGGAATACTAAATTTATAGTGCAAAATCATCAATGTAATATGAACTCATTCACTCTATATAAATATTTTATCTGCCTCTATTTTTTTTAAAGGTGTGTTTGGTTCAACTGAGAGGAGAGGAGATGAAGGATTTTCATGAAAGGGAGGGTACTATAAGTCGAAGGTGTTGGAAAATATAAGAAAAAAAGGGTTTGAAATAATCTCATATATATAGATGAGATGAAGTTGCTAATTTAAATATAAATTTAAAATATATGGAAGGTGTATATTAACAATCTACACATTTTTTTTATTTGGACAAAACAATTTCATAATCTCTTGGAGATACTACTTTTCTTTTTTGTTATATATGAGATAATATATAATTACCTTCATAAACTCACAGTTGAAAATTCATATTCAAACTAAGTATATAACGTTTAACTTAATAATATTGAGATTTTTACTAGTTGAGTTAGAATTTAAAGACTAAAAATACTACTTTAATAAATAGGTAATATTGTAATTTTTTGTTAACAGTGGCTTAATAGCTTTTATTTTTTTACTTTTAAGTTTACATGACTTACATAGTTTGGAGATTTCCGTTCATGAGTAATTAGCACGATAAAAAAAGGTTCTATATTTATTTGATCTATATAGAAATAGGTTCTATTTTCGGTTTTTATTATTTTATCTTTTTCGTGATTCAGACCATTGTGATGTTTATATGGTTTATAGTATTTTCAATGAGTTTTAATTTCAATTGCCTGTGTCTTAATAGTATATTAATATATAGGTTCAATTCACGTATGAAATGCATTATTAAAGTGTTTTGTCTCATTTTATGTGCTGGATATAATTGGATATGGTTGCATTGCATGTACAATGCTATTAATTAGATGCCTTTGATGAATCCTTATGAATACAAAATCCAATCTATAGAAGAAATAAAAAATGCTCAATGACCAAATAGCTAGAATAGAACTAGTGTTTAGAAACTCTACGGCCTTAACAAAACGGTTCATATTTTTGTTTTAAAAACTAGTTACATTAAAAATACAAAAATGTCCTTTATTTTAAGTTGGTTTAAAATATTGGAAAATGGTCTTTTTCTCAAATAAAACATGTATAAATTGTTAGCATGCACCTTCTATATTTTAAGTGTGTGCATATATAGACTTACCCCAAGTTCTTTTTTAGTCGGCATAAATTATTGATGTATATTTTTTCCATTAAAAATCCAAAAGTGTTTATTTTATACGCTTTCGTATGTAGCTCCAAATTCAATTTTTTAAAAGAAAAAAAAAATAGCAGCCCAATTTTGTAACGTAAAAGTTTACAATTGATTGTTGTTGAATTTTGATTTAGAATTGGAAGTATCTACACTAAGCCTTTAATTTGGAAACATTATTTGGGTCGTTCAATTTTTGACTAACATTATTGCTCTTTATATTTTTAATAAAAAGATAAATGGAGATTAAATTCATCAAACTTTACTACCTTTGCAGTGGCACATCAAATAGTTATGATCCAAGTTTTATTTTCTTATGTAACTACAACAGAACATAACAGAGTGAGAATAAACACAAGAAGATAAACAAACTTTTATTTGCTTAAAATTTCAAATTCGTCAAAACTACCTAACTAGTTTCATTAAATGGAAGTTAACCTTTATTCATTATCTATGATATATATCGAAGACTAACAATTATTATTCAAAATATTAAAAAAAAAATAAAAAAATTTTAACCTTGAAATCAACTACCTATAGAGTAGAATTTTGATATACACCTATACAATATCCAATTCAGCGGTATTAAACTTTAAGAAGAACAAAATCAACAAAATCAACAAATTATATCCAATTCTATAGTTCACCAAAACAACACCAAGACATAAAAATCATAAATTGATTCAATTTTTCATCATTTAAGAGAAAAACAAAAACGACCTATATAAAAACATGCAAATTTGCGGCTCCCATAATTATGCACAACACTAGTGATATAAAATACTCCAAATATATTATGAGGAGAGATGCAACACCATATTAATTAGCTTTATTTATCAATTTCATTTATTATAACTAAAGGATAATATATATCTGTCGGACAATTAACAAAAGTTTTTGACAATCTTTGTAATTGTGATCTATATCTTTCTCTAAACATATTCTTATTTCATTTAAGTAGTAACCTCTTTTTTGAATTGGTTGTACACATTGAGTTTATGGGTCGAAGTTAATATATTTTTTTATAACACTGGCAATGTCCTAACTCTTTATAGGTGTTGTACCACTAGGTAAAATGTTCTCTGTTTGAAGGATATCCTTTAAAGTACTTCCTAGTCACTGATGGATTTGTAAGGTCAGGTGGAAGTAATTTTCTGGACTCATCAAGGAACAATCCATGAATTTTCCATTGCTCCGATCAGAAATCAATGTCACCTATGATTCAAAAAATTTGAACATTAATTTTTTTAGACTTTTTTATAGAAGGCCACTCCCTCTGAAGTTTAACAACAAATGTAAATTGATTCATTAAAATAAAAAATGAAGGTAATGTTTCTATCATGCAAAATGTTGTTTAAAGAATGAAGGTAATGTTGCAAAATATGGTGGTTCGTTTAAAGAATGTAGGGTGATGGAGGGGAAAATGATGGTGGAAGGGGTGAATGGTGTTCAACATTCGTGACTATGAAGAGTATAAGAAAAATAAAGGAAGTCGTAAAAGTCATATTGAAGAGAGATTATAAGTGTTTTGCCCAAATGTGTTGCAATGAAAAATAGTGCAAGAAAAACTCTATGATTTCTAGAATTTTGAAAATATGGGTTTTTGTTGTAGCCTCTAATTAAGCGTGAGTGTAACATTCTTTTCTTTTTTAATAAGTAATTAGTGAATGTGCCAAAAATTATTTATACATTAATGAGATAATAATTAACTTTTTTTACTAAAAACAAAGTACATAGACATATTTATTCACATGAATACAAGCTGTATAGTGGGGGATGTGGCTACTTCCTTTTTCTTAATAATGCACACACATAGTCAATCAACATTTACCTATTTTAGATTAATTATAACAATAACAATTTTTTTTTCATAATCATTGGCTCTCTTAAGTATTTTAAAAGTTTTGATATTTTTGACATGTATACCATAAGTTAATTAATTTTGTAGGTGTATATGCACGTGATGCACAAATAGATAGATTAATTAGGAAAATGACAAAATATAAGGTCAATTGCATAAAAGATATATATGTACATTATTTAGGCATGTGGAAAGTAGGCAAGGAAAACTTAATTACAAATTTAAATTGATTAGTTGTTTCTTATGATGAAACACGTTTTAAACAATTAATTTTTACAATAAAATACTATTTTTGGATTATTTATTTAAAAGAAATTTAAAGCTTAAGATGATGATGAATTGAAAAAAATATTATATTAAGTATTTTAATTAAGAGAAGTGTTAATAGAAGAAATTAACACTTCAACAGAAGTATTAAGTTATATCAATACATTTGACTCTTCTCCAAATGTATATATCTTCTATATAATAGTAATATAAAGATGTTTGCAACTAGTGAATTTAAAAATAAAAAAAATTGCTCAAATTGTATCTAAGACAACAATCTTTCAAGCTAGATAGAATAAATTAGTCCATCTTATCTACTGATAGTGAAATGTTACAATTATTTGATTAAACAATCCTTGACAATGATTTTTCAACTAAAAAAATTTAAATATTAAAATAAAAAATTGATAATTAAAATTATATTAAAACTAGATATATGTCATGTCAGTTGCTCTTAAATCTAGATATATGCAGTGTATGATTTTCAAAAGTTTTTAAAACTTTGATGAAATTTGGTCAGAATCAAATTTCACTTTGAAGAATACTACTATCTCAAGTGTCATTTTTCTCATTTTACACCTATTATTATCATAGAATCAGAAATAAAATAAATAGTAATTTTACCAAATTATATTTGTTAATTATTGGTATGTTTGTCATTATCATAAATGTATAATGGATTATAATATTTTGGAATAATGCACATAATATTAATTATACTATATAATTGGAAAAAAATAATTAATATTGCATTGAAAATTAAAAATAATATTTATTTTTAAATAATTTTTTTTTGTTAAAGTAATATTTATTGTGAGATTACTAAATAGAGGGTGTTAATAAATTTTCTTCTACTATTGATTGTTTAGAGACTCTACACGCATTGATCAACTTCGTCTATATATATATATAAAGCAAAGACTAGCTAATTGACTTTCATTCAATGCAATATTTTAATTAGAAGGGACGGTTTAGTCCTATTATAAGTATTAATCATGTAATAACCAAATATAGAAGTAGCATTATGAATCCAAATGAATCCAAATGTTAAAGGAATAGTAACATGATATCATATATTATATTAAATAGTTATAGCCATTGATATAGTGTTTAGTTTGGCAAAATCCCAATTTTATTCAACAGCCATATATATCTTTTATTAATAGAAGTGACTTGATCATAAGTATATCTTATTTTTTAAAAATAGGAATAAGAAAAAAGAAATCAGCTTCTTGGAGAGTTATAATGAGATAAGCCTCTCCACAATTTACAACTTACTTTGCAATTTGAATATCATTTGTATTTTGTTTACTATTTTTTATATTTTTTATTTTTTTTATTGGTTGTTTCTTCTTTACTCTGGTCACACAACCCACATGTTGTATCTCATACTTAATATTTTTAGCTATCTTTTGTTTAATGGGTAAATGCTGATTTTGTCAATTTTGTTTGAGTCCTACATCTAAATTTTAAAAAGGTTTTTCATAAAAAGGAAATATTGGTTACAAATTTAATTAGAATAAACTATAATAAAGTGAACAATGCCACATATATCTTATTAAAAATAAAAAATGAGAATGCAAAGTTTACAATATTTTTACACATGTGATTATATTTAAGTGGATATATATAAAGTTGATATGAATATTCCATTTACGTTTCTTTTGGCCACTGTAAATTTTAGGCTTTAAAAACTACACACAAATACGCATTCATCCAACTTTTTCAAATAATTTTTTTTTTATATATATATCATATCATTTCTTTGAATGTTCATATATGATATGAAAGTTTCTTATTATTTTATGGTAAGAAACTATCTTCATTGTAACATTTTTAATGTAGGATTGATTTTCTTCACTGCAACATTATTAGAAAACATTTTATCATTAGACGAAAGCTCACTTACAGGTTGACAGTTGTCGTGAAAATGTATGAGAGTTTAAGTTTTTATCAACATTAATTTTACCCTTATTATAAAAAATATTACAATCACTAACTAAAAATGCAATACGTTGAAGTTTCTTTTTATGTTCTTTAGTGAGCAAAGAAATTCCTTGCTTTGAATTGAGTTGTTGGATAATCATCAATAATCCCCGAGATATATAAAAAGTAGGACAAAATTAATTTATAATCAATACTATAAAAGATTATTGTTTAACTTAGTTGAGAAATATCCATAAAAACTTAATTGAGAAATAATTAAATATTTTTTTTATTCAAATAAATTAAGATTAAAAAGGTTTTTGTTGTTTTTCCTTTATTTTTTTGTCTATATATCTAGTTTCTTTTTTTAAAAGGAATCAATATTATTGAAAGATGAAAAATAATAAGAAATACATTCAATATTATTTTGGAGTTTAACATTTAAATGAGCAACAAATTCTCCCTAAAATTTATATCTAATATTTAATATAATAATTACGTCAATTGAGTTATGGATACTTTTTTTTAACAAAGTTTTTTAAATGTACGTTTTATTAGCAAATATTCTTATGGATATTTCTTATTGAGTGATATTAATTCTAGAATATAAAAATAATTGTAGAATACTTATTCATAAAAAGTACATGTGACCTTTGTGTTGACATTGTGACGATTGTTTAGACATTGTAACAACTAATATTTTTAAATAAATAATATGAATACAATTTTGTTGTTGTAAATAAATTCAAATTTTATTTATGGTACAGAATCCAAATTTTCTAAAATAAATACTATATACTTTAACCTTAAGCAATAATAAATAGTATTTAAGAATATATTTCAAATGGAGCAGGTAAACACAATTAAGTAATAAAATTTCCTTAAAATGATTGACATCAATTTAAAATTCCATAATAAGAAAGCATTGTAGTATTTAACACCTTAAAAAGATACAACATCGCTCTTTAAAATAAATAAAAAAACGATGTAGATTCCTTCAAAAACACGCTGCTTGTTGTACTAATTTTACAGCGCTTTTTCAAAAAAAGCGTTGTAAATCCCTTCTAAAGACTCGATGTTTGTTGTACTAGTTTTACAGCGCTTTTTCAAAAAACGAATGTAATAGGTGCATTCTTATTCTATTTTTATTAAAAAACGTTGTAAATGGAATTTTTAAAATAACGCTTGTTTGTATGAACAGGTTTTTTATGACATTTTTTTTAAGAAAACGTTGTCTTTTAATTTTTTTCCAAAATCATTTTCATCCAACAATCATTTTTCATCTAGCAATCAGTTTAAAATCACTTTTCATCCAGCAATCATTTTCACAATAACAGAACTACATAACTTTAAAACTTTACATATTGACACACAATCAGTTCACAACAAACTTGTAACTTTACATATTGACACAATCAGTTTACAAACAGCACATGATATTGACACAATTACATACTTTTTACATATACATATTCACCAAAACACAGAACTATATAACTTTAAATATTCACAACAGAACCTTGCAACACAACACATATATTTTACATTTACATATTCACAACCTTGCAGCATGCCAATTTCCCAGCAAATCAAATAATTTTCATTTTGATCACATAATTACACCAGTCTTCCTTTATTTCAGTTAGATCTCTTTCAGAGTATGTTGGACTGGAATTGTCAAAGTACCGGGTGATATAAAATTTGAACATAAATAAGTTAGAATTTATACATAGTTTATATATGAAAATCAAAATATAATGAAAATATCGTACCATTTCTAGGATTATAGTTTGATTCATATCAACAATCTCCTTCATGAATCGCAATATATAGTACCCGCAGTCTATGTTGTTAGTTTGACGAGAGCACTATAAAATAAAACATATAAGTCAATAAATATTTGTGCATTGATTTTTAATGAAATTTTAATGGCATATATTTCAAACCTTTATTGGAATCCATGTGATGTTATTTGACTTTTGCTTCGGCACTATAGCACCCCTTTGAGATCGGAAAACTTGTAAAGCACTATCAAATAAATGTGATTATTATAGCATTAACAAACACATTATATATATATATATATATATATACACACGTAAGAAATAAATGAATATTACTTACGTGTCGAAGATAGTCTTTATATCTGAGTGATTGTTGTAATGGCCATGCAAGGGATCTAAATAGTATATAATTTCAGAGGTCGCATTGATTGCAAACATCACCCAAACCATCATCAGTTGAATCAATTTCATGTGGTTGTGATGTTGCAAAGAAAAGATCATTACCAACATCTTCATCATTATTTTTATCATCACTTATTTTATTAGTCGATAGGACAACAGACCATTTATCATCAGCATGATCAGTGAAATAAGACACTTGTTGAGCTTGTGACGCTAAAATAAAAGGCTTACTTTATATCCTACCCTATTAAAATCGACAAACAAGAACCTTGACTCATCAATCCGAACGCCATTATTATTATCGAACCACTTGCAACCAAATATGGGAACACGAAACATTGTGTAGTCTAACTCCCATATGCGTTCGATAACCCCAAAATATGATAGATTTACATATATTGGGTTTTTGTCTTTTGCATTTGAGATATGCATCGTTTCAGCTACGAGAGTGACTCTGCTATTTTGCATAGTAGTTTGATCATCTTATTCTTTGGTATAGAATGTGTAGTCGTTAATTACATAACCGATGTAAGAAAAGACATGTAAACTCGGATCATTTGCTAACCACCTCAATCTCTGTGCAATTGATTCGGGGTCTATATCAAACTTTGATTTGACTTTATGATTATTTAACCATGTTATAAAACTTCGATTGTGCTCTCGAGTTATCCAATTTTGATTCCTATTCTTGTTCAAACTAGATAACTGATCCATGTGTATTGTAACATACGGTTGAACCTCATCATGATTGTACAAAACATACAATTGTGCCTGCTCTCATTCTGTCCTCGATATAGTCATTAGTCTCTTTCCAATTATCCCTTCTCTTGATATTCTTTTCGAATGACGAGACATAGGAATCCCTACGGATTCAACATTGGACAGATATTCAGTATAAAATTCAGCAGCTTCTTCGACAATGTATCGTTCAAAAATACAACCTTCTAGTCGACTTCTACTTTTTACGTACCCTTTTAATATTTCCATATACCGTTCTATCGGATACATCCATTTCATATAAGTTGTCCCACAAAGTTGTGTCTCCTTAACAAGATGAACAGTAAGGTGAACCATTATATCAAAAAACGAGGGTGGGAAATACATTTCAAGCTCACACAAAGTAACAACAATTTCCCTCTGCAATGTCGGTAATTTCTTAGGATCGATCACTTTACTACAAACTTCCCTGAAGAAGAAACATAATTAGTTATGGCTCGTCGAACTTTTTCGGGTAAAATGGAACGTATACCTATTGGTAGCAAATGCTCCATTAGAATATGACAATCATGGGTCTTCAAACCTTTTAACTTGAGGTCTTTCATACAAACTAAATTTTTAACGTTTGAAGAGTATCTTTCTAGAACTTTAACTTCGTGTAGAAATTTACATAAAACAATTTTTTCCTTTCTAGATAGAGTATGAGCGACTGGAGGTAGATATGTGCGATTTCCTTTCTTTACGGGACCCAATTCATTTCTTATTCCTATATCGACAAAGTCCAATCTTGCATTGATGCCATCTTTAGACTTTCCTGGAACATTGAGTAACGTGATAATAACACTATCAAATACATTTTTTTTCAATATGCATCACATCGAGGAAATATCTAATATACAATGACTTCCAATATGGCAATTCAAAGAAAATTGACTTTTTCTTCCACCTTGTTTTGACTAGCTCTCCCGCAAAAGGTTTGCCAAATTTATTAGTCAAACCATGTACTTTTTCAAGTATTTGATATCCAGTCGGTGCTAAAGGAATTTTATCTTCCTCTGATTTTCCATTTAATGCATTTCTCCACCCATGATACTGATGACTACAAGGTAAAAATCTACGATGTCCAAGAAATACATTCTTCTTACAATGTTTCAACCGCATTCAATTTGTACTCTCTTCACATATAGGACATGCCACATAAACTTACGCTTCATACATAACCATGGAGGTAGGTTATAAATCAACAAAATCACATGCCACATGTTGTGTGAGATGCTTTGAAGACCATGTTTATTCATTCCATCAGTATAAAGTGCAAGTCGTAGATTTCTTGACTCTATCCCGAATTCAGGATACTCATGATCAAGTTTTGCCCATTGTGAGGATCTGTAGGGTGTCGAAACTTTCCATCTCTAATTATTTCATCTGCATGCTATGTCAAGTTTTTTGAATCTTCTTCACTATGATACAAACGCCTAAATCTTGGTATTATAGGAAAATACCACATGACTTTTACTGGAGTAAATTCTTTCTTCTTATATCGAGAGACATTGCATTTCAGACACGCCTTTAGTAATTCATATTCGTTTCAAAATAAAATGCAATCGTTAGGACATGCATGAATCCTTTCGTAACTCATGCCAAAAGAGCACAAATTTCGTTTGGCCTCGTAGGTTCGACTGAGAAGTTCATTATCATCTGGCAACATATCTTTTAAGAGTGTTAATAATTCTGTGAAGCTTTTATCAAACCATCCATTACTCGCTTTTAAGTTGTACAACTTTAATATCACCGACAGTCTTGTGAATTTAGTACAACCATTATATAATGGTTTCTCTGCATCACTCAACAAACTCTCAAACATTTTAGGACAATCCCGAAGATCTTCTTCAACTGCTTTTGCAATCTCCTCAACTCGGTCCGGCTCATATGTATCTGTGTCGAAATCAGTTGAAGCATATGTCGAACCATTCTCAAAATTAATGTTTCCTTTTTTTTTATCACCATGTCTTATCCAACATGTATAGCTTTGATCAATTCCATGCCATTAGGGGTGGGAATAGGCCAGGCCAGGCCAGGCTTTGCAAGGCCTGAGCCTGGCCTACGATTAATTTTTTAGGCCTAAGCCTGGCCTACGGCCTATCATAGGCTTTTTTTTCGGCCTGGCCTGGCCTTTTTAAAAGCCTGGCCTGGCCTGGAAGCCTATTTAAAAGCCTTATTCATATTAAAATATTTAAATGCTCTCCACATACCAATATCAATGTACATATCTATATATATTAAACAAAAAATAATTTTTCTAACAAAATAATTTTTAAAAAATCTGAAACAAACATCCTTTAAACCCTAAAACATAATTCTTGGTTTCAAAGAATAGATTTTTTTTTGAAACAAATGTACCAATTATTACCTCTCAAACAAATATGGAAGGACTACTGAGTTATTGACTAATTGAATGAGTACCGAATATGGAACGACTACCAAATATGGAATGACTATCGAATATGGAATGACTACGATTGTCTAATTGATAAAAATTAAAATAGGAAATAATATTATTAATATAATAATAAAAAATAACATTAATAAATAATTAAATATATATAGGCCGGCCTGTCAGGCCTAATAGGCTTCTTTATAAGCCTGAGCCTGACCTATTTAAATAAATAGGCTTTAAAAATAGTCTGAGCCTGGTCTTTTTATTAAATAGGCCAGGCCAGGCCAGGCCATAAGTAGGCCAGGCCATAGGCCCCTGTCGGACGGCCTAGCCTATTCCCATCCCTACATGCCATACTAAATGTCCTTCCAATTCATCTTCTCTAACGCGTTTTCCAAAACAACATTTTAAACAAGGACAAACGACTCTATTTAGATCTTTTGCATTCTTCACTGCAAACTCAACAAACTCCTTCACTCCATTTTCATACTCTTTTGACAATCGATTGACAGACATCCATTTCCGGTCCATTTTATATGACCTATATAAATGCAATTACACAAATAATAAGCTACCAATAACATTATACCAATATATAGTACACATATCTAATATTGAAAAATGGAAACCAAGGTCCAAGTCTGATTTCAAAACAGAACATATCAACAAATTTCAAAAAAGAATAGATTTTATATGATTTATTATGTAACAATTTATTAGTTTTAGTGGCAACAACAAATTAATAAATACAGTACCTGAGATAATGTATCCATTTTTTTTTAAAGGAGGAGCAATAGATGGGCGCACAGTAGAGGAGAAGAGGGTTCGTAGAGTAGATGAGATGAGGGTTCGTAGGGTTAGGACAATGTATTAAATTTGTTTTTATTCATTTAAAGTAAATGATTTTTATTTAAAGTGAATGATTTTACAACCATTGTATAATAAGCGCTCTAATAGGTCCTTAAATTATGTGAAAGCGCAAGTCTTTTACAACACTTCTATAAAAAGTGCTCTAATAGGTCATTTAATTATGTGAAAGCGCAAGTCTTTTACAGCGCTTTAAAAACTATGTAACATAAGGTGGGAGCGCTATATTTTACAGCGCTTGTGTTTAAAGCGCTCTAAAAGCGCTGTAAAATATTATGTGAGGGCGCTTCAGTTTATATTTTAAAAAGCGCTATAAAAGTCTTGTAAACATTATGTGCAAGCGCTATGTGACCCTATATGACCCTACAACAACACTTTTTCCACAGCGCTTGTCAAAAAAGCGTTGTTGTATCCTCCGTTATTTTTAAAATATTATACAACAACACTTGTATTTAATTAGCGCTATAAAAGGCGCGCTATAAAATATCATTTTTGGTGTAGTGAAACAGAAGAATTTGCACAATGACGTACTGTAGATGGTAGCGGTAGAGAGAGCTACTAGTATTTGATTATCAAGAAATAAGTATTTCTCAAGAAAGAAGCCGATATACATTTTAATTGAAAAATAATTCAAACCAATAATGTTAGTTATTTATGATTTAATAGTTATGATTAATGTTAGAAATTTGCAATACTAGATATAAAGCATAGCATATGGTAATATCAAGAATTATTACGAATTGCGTACCTCCTTTTAGGTTTGAGAGATTGTTGCTCAGAGAACAAGAATATGAGTAGTGAACTACTCTTTTTTTTTTTCCATTTAGAATTTTTTTTAAGGTTAGGGTTAACTGCCTAATGGGGTATGATTAATTGATTAATTAAATAATTAATTTAACAATCTTCCACTTTGATGACAATAATCAATTATTAAAATACTTATATTTTATATAAGAATGATGACTTTAGAATGACTCAAACATTTGAAAATGATATAATAAACCGTCTCTAACCCAAAATACCAAATACTTTATTCAAAATGATATTAGTTATGGTGCTCATAAGTCTTTGATTGGTGGTTCTACCAATGAATTTTTAGTTTCATAAATATCATAAAATATCCACATAGGTCTAAGAATATTATATCTAACTACCTTCACAACACAATATTATAAGAAGATATGATCAATGTTTGGTATTGTGCTTTTGGTTCTTGTCTTAAAATGTGTTGTTGTTTATTGTATGTTTTGCTTTACGTTTTTCCACTAAACTTTATTTTCTTTCGTTTGTGGTTAATAGCTGACGCGTATATGTGTGGAATACATAATCATGTAAAAATGCATTGATTGTATTTATTTATATTCTATAGAGGAGACAAATATGAATGTAAGGAGTAGCATATCACTTACAATATTGTGACAAGCTTGTTATTTTAAATATTTTATTGAGCATTGATGATGATAAGAGTACTGAATAATAGTTACATAGTAGCTATATAGTCAGTTATGTAGCAGTTAATAACTTTCTTTCTGTTTTGCTAGTTGCTGACGTGGCTTCATATTTAGTTAGGATTTTTGTTATTTCATGCATTTATATAATGATGGTGATGTATAGCCTCAAAACTAGATGAATAATATCATTTTTTTTTCTCTGAGTTTTCTCTCAAACTCTGTTCTAATTCTCATATGGTATCAAGGCAGGTAAATCCTGTTCTACTTCTGCAATGCACGTATGGTTCGTCGTTCTTTTTCAATTGATGAATTCTTGAACTAAATTTCTTTCTTGTCATTTTCAATTTACCTTTGATTTAGGTTTTTTATTCAAATCAAGAAGTTTCTCTGCACATTTTTCTTCATTTTTTGTAATCATGGTGAGAAATATATTTGCAAATGCAAACAATCAAAACATAAATTTTGATCAATCTTTGGATCCGTACTATGTGCATCCATTTGAAAATCCGACGAGTTTAATGGTGTCGCCACCATTGTTCGTTGAAAACTACCACGCATGGGCATTGAAGATGCGAAGAGCGCTCGCGACGAAGAACAAATTTAAGTTTGTGGACGACTCGATCCATGTACCAAATGTAGGTAATTTGAATTATGTAGTTTGGGAAAGGTGTAATAATCTTGTGCATTTCATGAATTACCAATTCCACAGATTCTTCAATTGTAGAAAGTGTTGTGTTCATAGACAATGCGATTGACCTATAAAATAACCAAAAAGACATATTTATGTGCGGTGATAGAATTAGAGTTGCTCAGTTGCATCAAGAAATAACAAATCTGAAGCAAGGCGATAACATAGTGTATGAGTATTTCACATAATTGGAGAAACTTTGGGAGGAGTTAGAGCAGTACAGATCTATGATGCAATGTTCTTGTCCAATTGCTTGCAATTATGATGCAATGAGAAATGCAAAATCGTTCAGATTGGAAGATAGAGTTATATAATTTCTAATAGGCTTGAATGGTGAGTGTCAGGCAGCTTCTTCACATGTTCTTTTAATGGAACCATTGCCTCAAGTGAACAAAGTGTTTTCTATAATACTACAACAAGAAAGAAAGATGAACTATGGAGCATCCTCCACTACAATTGCTATTGTTGATTATCCAACGACATTAGTAAATGCAGTAGATGGTGGAAGGTCCTATGGTCGAGGAAGAAGTGGTGGACCTCAAGGAAGAGGTAGAGGAAATGGCAAGATTTGTACCTACTATAGCAAAATAGGTCATACAGTTGAAACTTGCTACAAGAAGCATGGTTTTTCCCTTAATTTTGGGCGTGACAACAATTATGCAGCAAATTATATAGAAGTTGAGTTATGGGATGAAAAAGGAGCAACTAGTTCTAGCTCAAGAGCTGAAGAAAAGGTTGTGACACTCACAAAGGATCAATACCAAAGTCTAATGGCATTGCTAGAAAAGAAACAATTGTTGATTCTAGATGCTCATCAAATGCAATTAAAGCGCATACGTATGGACATGTTGCACCTGAAATAGGTATTTCACCATATTCAAAATTGAATGATTCATCATGGATTCTAGACACAAGAGCCACACACCATATTTCCCAAACTCTTGCATGGTTTATAAGTTACAACAAAGTAAATCCTATTGACGTGAAAATGCCTAATGGAGATTCAGTTGAGGCTAATTACAATGGGAGAATAAAATTGAGTGCAGATCTAATGTTAAGAATGTGCTATTCTTACTATATTTTGCGGTCAATTTGATATGTGTTTCTAAATTGTGTCTTGAGCAGTCTTGCTCACTAATATTTGAATCAAACTATTGTACAATACAGGGGAGGAGTTTGAAGAAAATTGGTTTGGCTAAAGAACTTGATGGACTGTATTACTTATAGGAAGAAGTAAAGCTACGAGGTTCTGCATCTAGTTTTCTTACTACTAGTTTGAATACAACAACGGTCCCCACTGCTGAATTATGGCATTTGCGTTAGGGCACCTGTCATATGATAGAATGTTATAAATGAATAAGCAATATGTCTACATTTCAGTTGGCAGAAAAACACCTTGTGATATTTGCCACATGGCTAGACAAAAGGGATTGTCATTTTCTATTAATAATCATAATGCTATTTCTGTTTTTGATTTGGTACACATTGATATTCGGGGACATTTCTCCACTAAATCGATAAATGGTTTTAGATATTTCCTTACTATTTTAGATTATCAAAGTAGAAATGTTTGGATTGTGATGCTAAAGTCTAAGTCTAAAGTGCCTAGTAGAGTGCAAAATTTTGTTGCTTTGGTGGAAAATCAATTTGGTAAATTTGTTAAAAATATAAGAAGTGATAATGGGCCAGAATTCTTACTTACTGAAATTTATTCTATGAAAGGAATTATACATCAGAGAAGTTGTGTGTCAACTCCACAACAAAATGGTAGGGTGGAGATAAGGCACCAACACATTTTAAGCATAAGTAGAGCTCTTATGTTTCAATCTAAGCTTCCCAAAACTTATTGGTCATGCTCAGTGCAACATGTAGTTTTTCTAATGAATAGGATTCTCACTGGATTGTTGGGAAACAACTCCTCATATGAAGTACATTAAGGAACACAACCTGATCTTAGCATTTTACGGGTCTTTGGTTGTTTATGATTTGCATCTACTTTACCCACTAATCGTCATAAGTTGATTCTAGAGCAAGAAAATGTGTCTTCTTAAGTTACAAGTCTGGAATGAAAGACTACACCTTACTAGACACTCACACTAGGGAAATATTTGTGTCTAGAAATGTTCACTTTTATGATTTGGAACTGCCTTTTCAGCATACAATTCAGGACATCAAGCCTGCATTTTATACCCCTTATCCGCCTGCACTCACAGAACCTGCTTCATCACCTTTACCACCTATTGATACACCAACCAACTCTTCTTCACCCAACCAGCTCTTCTTCACCTAACCAATCAATCCTTACATATGTTCCTACTAGGAAAACTTCCTAGCATACACAAAAACCAACTTACCTCAATGATTATGTTTGTAACTCAACTTCCTCCACTACCACTTATCCTTTATCCCAAGTTTTGTTTTATTCTTATCTATCCCCAAAACGTCAAGCCTATGCCTTCTCTCTTACTTCAAAAATTGAGCATCCCTCCTATGCACAGCTAGCAAAGGCGCTAGATGGCAAAAAGCCATGAGACTTGAAATTGAAGCTCTCAATACCAACAAAACTTGGCAGTTTGTTGACCTCCCTTCTAGTGCAATTCCTATTGGTAGAAAATGGGTTTACAAAATTAGAAGGCATGCTGATGGTACCATAGACCGTTATAAAACTCGCTTGGTTGCTCAAGGATTTAATCAAACTGAAGAGTTGGACTACTTTGAGACATTCTCTCTTGAGGCTAAGCTTTGTACTATAAGGGTCCTTTTGGCATTGGCTTCTATTCATGGATGGCACCTCCATCAACTAGATGTCAACAACGCTTTTCTTCATAGAGATCTCCATGAAGAGGTCTATATGAAACCCCCACCAGGTGTTATTCCTCCAAAGTAGGGACAAGTATGTAAGCTTCTCAAGTCTCTTTATGGCCTTAAACAGGCTAGTCGTCAATGGTTTGAAAAAATTACAACATTTCTTCTTAGCCATGGTTACACACAACCACAATCTGACCACACACTCTTCGTTCACTCAACCAAGACTTATTCATTGCACTCCTTGTGTAAGTTGATGATGTTATTATGGTCGGTACTTCCTTGTCTAAATTTCATGTGCTTAAAGCTTTGCATAATGTTTTTCGAATTAAAAACCTTAGGGAGCTGAAATTTTTCTTGGGCTGGAAGTTGCCCGCTCCAATAAGGGAATTTCGATCTACCAACGCAAGTATTGCTTGGATCTTCTTGTTGATTCTGGTCTTACTGGTTGTAAACCAGTCAACACTCCTTTGGATCCCACTGTTGAGTTGCATCAAAATTCCACCACTCATTTCTCTGACCTCGCAGCTTACATACGTTTGGTTGGTCGTCTTATTTACCTTACCTCCACATGTTCGGATTATGCCTTCGCAACTCAGCAACTTAGTCAGTTTATGGCTTCGACCAATGAAGTTCATCACCATGTTGGTCTCCATTTGTTGCGTTATCTCAAGCGTAGTCCATGTCGTGGTTTATTTTTTCCTTGCAACTCTGATCTGCAGATTCTTGGTTTTAGTGAAACCGATTGAGGTGGATGTGTTGATTCTCGTCGTTCTATATATAGTTATTGCTTTTCCATAGGAAGCTCCCTTGTCACTTGGAAGTCCAAGAAACAACAGATTGTATCATGTTCCTCAGTTGAAGCTGAGTATCGTGCCCTTGCTTCTGTAATCCGTAAGCTTCAATGAATTTCTTACCTTTTGTGCGATTTTTCTCAGCATCCTTCCATGATGTCAGTTCTATATTGCGACAAAAGTGCTCTACATATTGCCGCCAATCCCTTGTTTCATGAATGCAAGAGACATCTTGATATCGACTGTCACTTAGATCGCGAAAAGGCCCAAACTAGTTTGATGCGTTTGTTGCCAATTTCTTCCAGTTGCCAGGTTATAGATGTTTTTACTAAAGCATATGGTCCTAGTGTGTTTAACACTCTTATTGCCAAGTTTGGCATGGTGGACATCTTCCACCTTCTAGCTTGCGAGGGATATTGAGCATTGATGATGATAAGAGTACTGAATAGCATATACGTAGTAGTTATATAGTTAGTTACGTAACAGTTAATGGCTTTCTTTTCTGTTTTGCTAGTTGCTAATATGACTTCACATTAAGTTAGGATTTTTGTTATTTCATGCACCTATATAATGGTGGTGATGTATAGCCTCAAAACTAGATGAATAATATCATTTTTTTTTTCTGAGTATTCTCTCAAACTTTGTTCCAATTCTCATATATTTTAATTACAATTTTGAATATTTTAACTAGGTTTTTTTTAGTCAATTAATGGTACAAGTGAGACTATTTCGTTCATGGATGCAAGAGTACTATCTGATGCTAACGACACTTAAATTGTATTATTATATTTTAAGTATATTTATGTTACTATGACTATACTTTTAGTAAAATCTTGAACATTTTGAAAAATTTATTACGTATTTTACAATTGTTATAAATAAAAAAGTATTAGTAAGAAAATCAAAATAATAATTTCAGTAAAATACATAGTAATTACAAATAACATTGAGTTTTGAATTTGTATAAAATAACCGTGATGTGTAGAGGAGGTTAAGAACCTCCACAAAATTAATAACTTTCATAGTGTATCAGCGATGCTTTGTGGAGTTTAAAAACCCCAAAAATCTAACAATAATCTCCCTCAAATTGAATCACATCAATCAAATTACTCCCTCTATCAAGTTGTTATGTTAGATATGTTGAGGTGTCACATTAAGTGACATTGTGCTTGTCCAAATGTAAGAAACATCACATAGAGAATTTGGACATTTTATTATGGTAACTTCACACCCTAATTGGTAGTGGGAATGATGAACCAATGACTTAACTCTTAGGTCGCGGGTTTGATTATCACAAAAGGAAAAATTGCGCTAATTTCGAATGGTGGGAAAGCCAGCAAAAATATTGTAAGTAACAGTTCTAGTCAGTGGAGTCGTGCTTTTACTGAAGGTGCAAACACGAGAAGGGTGGTTGAATTGTATTTGTCTAAGTTTGATTATTTTTAATTAGGTTAAATTACATTTGTGGTCCCTTAACTTAATTTTAGGTAACGTTTTAGTCCTTTATCTTTTTTTTTTTCCCGATTTAGTCCTTTATTCCTAAAAATATCAAATAAAGTATGAAAATATGCGTTTATTTGAAGCTTTGCGTTACGAATTTGATGAAATTTGTATTATATTGAAGAATATAATTAATTTTATGAGTTTTGATTGAATTTTTTTTGTTGAATTTTTGTATAAAAAAGGATATCATTGTTGAAATTTTAAAACATAAAATATCAAATTGTCACTTAAAATTAAAATAAAGGACCAAGTCGGGAAAAAAAAAAGATAAAGGACTAAAACGTTACCTGAAATTAAGTTAAAGGACCACAATTGTAATTTAGCCTTTTAATTATTTATTTAAGAACTGGTTTGGGTTGGTTATTTTAACTAAAACACACGCATTAGCAATCATGCTTAAGAAATCGGAGGCAGCAGTAAAGTAAATAGTGTAAAAGTAAAATGATACAAGTCAAGTCTTCTCAACACAACATGAAAACCACATATTGCTTGAGGAACACTAAAGCCACTATCATGATGGATTACACAAGTTTGAAACAAATTGTGTTTTGCTTCTACTAAGCAAATTGTTACAATTGATTTCTCACCCTAAAACACTTAAAAAGTATTTCTTTGAGTAAGTATTTCTATAGAACTTAAACCTTTGAACTTTGAATACTAAAAAAAATTTGTGCTCTCAAAAGTTTTATAAATTGTAATCATAAAACCAAACCAATTCTTAGATACAGTTATGTTAAAAGGTTCAAGATATTGTTCACACAATTATTTATCACCATAGATTTTATACATGTATTTTACATTGATATATATTAGTAAAATTATGAACTATATGTGTTGTCAAACATATTATTATCCTATCATATAATTTTTCAATTAAAATCTTTTAATTTTTATAAACAACTAGTAAAAGATCCGTAATTCGCAATTATCGCACTTTGATGTGTAATTTAAAATAAGTTACACTTTTTGTAAACAAAATTGATGTATTATAAAATATGTTATTTTAGTCAAGATAAATTTTCAACAAAATAAAAATATTTCTTTATTTGGCTTAAACAAAATAACAAATCAATTTATATAATTTAGGAATATATTGTTAAAGAAAAACATTTAAACAAAGGTGAAACGTATCAAGCTTAAATTTTTTTACAGAGACAACATTTATTAAATCTTCAATCTCATAAGTTATAATTAACTTGTGTCACAAAAATAATTATTTTAAAAAATTTATTAGTGACAACTAATCTTGTATATGATAGTTTAATTTTATTACTGAAAATATGTCATGTGAATGATATTCTAAAATATTTATCAATAACAACTCGTCACGTGTATGTTAGTTATTTTATAATTTTAATTTTTAGTGACAACTTGCATGTGTTTGATAATTCAATTTCATAGTGAATGATCATTATTTTAAAATATTTATCAATGGCAACTTGTTTAGTGTATGGTAGTTTAATGTCATTAGTAACAACTTGTCATCATTATGATATTTATTTCGAAACTTGTTATAAGTGACTATTTGTTCTGCGTATAATAGTTCAACCTCATTAGTGACAACTTATCCTTTTATGACTGTTATTTTGTTATTTTTTTAGCATCAATTTGTATTGTGTTTGATAATTATTTTCTATTGGAATATAGAGTATGTTAAAGTGTGAATTTAAAAATGGTTAGTATAAAGATTAAGATATACTGAGTATGATTCAATTTCGTTTAATGAGTTTTATGAATTGCATGAAATTATACATGAAACATATGCACCATATTTGCTTGAAATGAATGGTAAAGTTGAAAGAAAGAATAGAACTCTTACTGAACTAGTTGTTGCTATTATGTTTAACACTAGTGCCGCATCTCATTGGTGGGGCAGACTTTATTGAATATTTGCTAGGTTTTGAATAAAGCTCATAAACCTTAAAACAAAACATCTCCTTGTGAGATAATGAATAGAAAACAACCAAACTTTTCTTATCTTCGAACATGGGGTTGTTTGATTTATGTCAGAATCCCCGATCTCAAGCGAATTAAACTCGCCATTAGATCCTATGAATGTATATTCATTGGGGATGCAGTAAAGTATAAAGCGTATAGGTTTTATGATCTAAATGTGAAAGTGATCATAAATTCAAATGATGTTGACTTCTTGGAAAATAAATTCTCTTTCAAATCGAGATATAGTGGAGGCAGTGAACCAAGTCATGTTCCTATGATAAGAAGCACTGAAAGCAACAAACAAGGAAAAACATAAACTCAAAGAAGTAAGAGAGTTAGAGTTGCTAAAGATTATGGACCTGAATATATGGCATATTCTTTAGAAGATGATCCTGCAAATCTTAAAGAAGTTTTGTCATCATTGGATGCAGATATATGCCAAACATTTTCAAAACTATGTTAGTAACAACTTTTGATGTACATGATTTTAATTTCATTTGTGACAACTTGTCTCATATATAATAGTTATTTGGAAATATTCATCGGTGGCAACTTATCATTCGTATGATAGTTATTTTATAATTTTAACTTATCTATAGTTATTTGTTTCATATATATGATAGTTCAATCTCCTTAATAACAACTTATTCTAGATATAATAGTTATTTTGTAATTTTATCACCAGAAACTTATCTCATGTGTGATAGTTCAATATTATAAGTTACAATTTATCTTGTGTATGATAATTATTTCAAATGTTTTTATAAGTGAGAACTTGTCTCATATATGATAGTACAAAAAACTATTTTAAAATTCTTTTGGCTTAATTGTAGTTTTTGTCCCTCTATTTTAGCTGAATCGCGAAAGTAGTCCCCCCATTTTGTTTCTCCCCGGTTTTTGTCCCTCAAATAGAATTTTGCTTCAAAATTCGATGAAATTCCATATTTTAAAGTCGTACTACACCATTTATGATAATAGATTTCAGGTAAAATTGTTGCAAATGAGATCTTGAGGCATGGTGTGACTAAAATAAATGTAAAACAAATTAAATTTTCTCAAATTTTGGACCAAAATCTATTTGATTGACCAAAACTGAGGATAAACAAAATGGGGAGACTACTTTGGCGATTCAGCTAAAATAGGGCGACCAAAACTGTAATTAAACCAATTCTTTTATAAGTGAAAGTTTATCTTTGTAATGATAGTATATGATAACTATGATAGAAATTAATTTATCCTGAAAATTATAATGATTTTTTTTTTACGATAATTATGGTAAGTGAATTTTTTAAAATTATTTTTAAATTCCTTTTTCATTTATTTTATTATAAAAGAGAATATTTTTTTATGGAAGAGGATTTTTTTTTAACACGAATGTTTTTTTATTTTATGCATAAGTGAAATTTTAAAAAAATTAATTGCATATCTTGTAGAAAAAAAAAATAATTGCCAATATTTTTAAGATTCAAGGAAGCTATTTTTTTAATCCATTCTTTTTTTCTTCACTTTAACTTTTCTTTCTCATTTTGTAAGTCTTCTCTCTTCCTTTTCTCCTTCTCAAACCCTAGCTGACGACGGTTTGTTGCGGGTCATCCACCAATCCTTCAGACCTTCTTTGGAAAAAAGGTCTACGTATTCTTCATCCTTTTTTTATGGTCTATCTTTTTATCAAAGTATAATTTTTTTAAAGGAACAAACCTCAAAAAAAAGTCAAATTTATATGTGAGTTTTTTTATCACCCTCAGTCGTTCTTCTATATATCACATCCAATACTATGTTGGGCAAGTTACTTAGTGGCTAAGCAACTTCCTTCATGGTTAAGAAACTTGATTCTTGGCTACTACTTGATTACTTAGTTTACTTAGTTACAAAGTTTACTTAGTAGCTAAGACTTATCTTGACTTTAACAATCTTCCACTTGAAGATTGATTTTAATCGATCTTCACACCTTGATCGTGCAGCAGCCTGCTTTGGTCTATTACTCTAGTAGGCCAACTGGAGTTGAGTATAACTTTAGATTGTCGAAGGTTACTACTTTTGTCAACATGTCTGATGGGTTCCTATTTCCTTCAATATTATTCAATGTCAACACCTGGTCCTAAAGCAGATATCTGATGAACTGATAATGAAGATCAATGTGCTTTGTTCTTGAATGAAATGTTGAATTCTTTGCCAGATGTATTGCGCTCTAACTGTCACTATACAAATAACTTTGCTATGGGATTAAACCCAACTCCGTTAATAACCTTTGAAGCTGTATTATCTCTTTGCTAGCTTCTGTTACTACTACGTACTCAACCTCTGTTTTGGATAACGCCACAATCTTTTGTATGCGCAAAATCCAACTAACTGTTGTAGTACCAACAGTGAATATATAACCAGTGGTACTTCTGCATTTGCGTAGCCTTGTACTTTCATTTCTCCTTTTCTAAATTATAGATACTTTTCTGTTGTGGCTCGTAGATATCTCAAAATCCATTTTACTGCTTCCCAATGACCTTTACCTAGATTTGACATAAACCTGCTAACACTCCCACTCCATGGCCAATGTCAGGCCTCGTATAGACCATTGCGTACATCAAACATCCAATTGCTGAAGCATATGGCATCTTAGCCATCAATTTTATGTCTTCCTCTGTCTGAGGTGATTGTTCCTTGGTTAGGCAAAAGTGACTTGCCAAAGGTGTGTTAACCGGTTTGGCGTTACCCAAGATGAATCTTTGCAAAACACGGTTCATGTATGTTTCATGAGATAACTACAAAATTCTTTTTTGCTTATCTATCATGATTTGCATTCCAAGGATCTTCTTTGCAGTACCCAAGTCTTTCATGTCAAATTCTTTTGACAACTGCATCTTCAAGTTTCTGATCTCGTCTATATATGAACTTGCTACTAACATATCATCAACATAAAGTAGCAAAATGATATAACTGAACTAATATCTCTTGAAGAAGCAACAATGGTCGGCGTTGCACTTTTGGAAATCTTACTTGTGCATAAAGCTTTCAAACTTCTTGTACACTATCTTGGAGCTTGTTTCAGACCATACAAGCTCTTCTTTAGTCTGCACACCTTACTCTTCTACCATTTTATGGGAATCCTTCAGGTTGGTGCATGTATATCTCTCCATTAAAGTCTCAATAAAGAAACGCAATATTCACGTCCAACTGCTCAAGAAAGCGTTTTTCACTGGCAACAACACTTAACACTGTCCTGAGAGTATTGAGCTTCACAACGAGAGCAAAAATCTCATTGTAGTCAACTCCTTCCTTTTGTTGGAATCTTTTGACCACTAGTCGAGCTTTGTATCTTTTGGAGCCATCATGATCCTTATTAACTCGATACACTAATTTGTTGTCAAGTGCTTTCTTTCCTATGGGTAACTCAGTTAGTTCCCATGTTTGATTGGAGATTAAAGACTTCATCTCATCTTTCATGGCAAGCTCCCACTAGCTTGCATCTACGATCTGACATGCCTCTGCATAGTCTTTAGACTCTCCTCCATCTGTCAGCAACATGTAGTCCATATACCTCCTATTAGGCATATGAGTTCGAGAAGACCTTCTCAACGATGGATCTAGAGTATAATGCTATGATGTGCCTAATTCTTCTTCATTGCTCCATTCAATTAAATGTTCTGATTGTGAACTTTCAATTATACGACTTTCTGGATCATCATCTATTTGTGCATACACAAGCCCACTATGTTTTGAATCACTAGTGGATGTGTTATGTCTATCCTTGTATATCACTCTTTCATGGAAGATCACATCTCTACTACATATCATCGTTTTGTTTTCATTGTTCTATAGGCGGTAGCCAAACTCACCCTCTCCATAACCGATGAAAGAGCACTTCTTGGATTTCGGATCAAGTTTATTTTTACCTTGATCACTAATATGCACATAAGCTACACAACCGAAAACTCTAAGCTGTGAGACATTTACCTCTTTTCCACTCCATACCTCTTCTGTCTTCACATTCACCACCATTGTCAGTTCTAAGCTTTTTGATCTTCAATCCTGTCTCATTTTCTACGATGGATTTCCACTTCTTAAAAGCCTAAAAAACTTCATACTTATGTTTTGGAAATTATATCCATACATTTATAGAGTGATCGTCAATGAAAGTCACGAAGTAGTGTTTTCCACCAATGGATGAAACAATTGTTGGACCCCAAAAATCTGAGTGGCCAACTCAAGTTTTTTTTGGGGTTTTTCCACTTCTATGAAAGCTAACTTTTTTCTGCTTTCCAAGTATACAATATTCGTAAATGTCAATTTCTATTTACCGAAGATTTGGAAGTTTTCCCTTTAAGTGCATAATCTTCATCTATTTCTCACTCATATAGCCTAGTCTCTAATGCCATAGATTGTGATTTTCGTTTGATGCAATTGCAATCAAATAACATGTTCCTGTTGTCTTGTATAAAGTGTCACTCCTTTTGTCACGAGCAATAGTCATTACACCTTTTGAAATCTTCCAATCATCATCGTGGAAAATTGTTGTGTAGCCGTCATTGGCTAATTGGCCCACTTAGATTAATTTCTTTATTAGGTTGGGAATATGTCTAACATTTTTCAATCCCCAGACAGACTCATTCAACTTAATCATTACTAAACCTTTTCCCAAAACATCACAAGATTTTTCATTACCAAGGTAAACTTTACCAAGGTTGCCGATGACATAATTCTCAAAGAATTTTTTCTACGAAGTAGCATGAAATGATGCCCTAGAGTCTAATACCCAAGACTCTTCCTTGCTCTCCAAAGAGCATATTAGTGCATCAGTTTCTCATGATGTGGAAGCAACATTCTCCTCATTCTTTGGTTGACTTTTGCATTGATTTTTGTAGTGCTCAGTTTTTCTACAATTCCAACACTCGATAGTTTTCGAGTTATTAGAATTATGATGATTTTTGGATTTGGACCGCTTATCCTTTGATTAATTGCGTCCATTTCCTCTGGTTGAATTTCTTCCTTTTGACTCTATGTAATACTGAAAAGGATGAAAATTCACCCAACTCTCTTCGTCGGATCTCTTCACTAAGAACCAGATCACGAACATCATCAAATTTCAACCTTTTGTTTCCTGGTGAGCTACTCACAGCTGTGACAGTAGCATTCCAACTATCTGGTAGGGAAGACAAAAGTATCAATGCTCGTACCATATCGTCAAAGTCGATTTCAACCAAACTCAATTGGGTTGTCACGATGTTGAGCTCATTGAGATGTTGTGCCGCAATTGCGTCTTCTGTCATCCGTAACGTAAACAATCGCCTCATCAAATGAACTTTATTTGAGACTGATGACTTTTCATACAAGCTAGAAAGAGCCGACATAAGACTTGTTGTGGTATTTTCCTTTGCAATGTTACAAGCAACATTACGAGATAACGTTAATCGGATAACACCAAGGGCTTGCCTGTCGAGAAGTTTTCAATCATCTTCCCTCATCTACGCTGGTTTCTTTCTTGTGAGAGGTTGATACAGGTTTTTTTTTTATACAAATAATCATCAATTTGCATCTTCCAAAAACCAAAGTCTGCATCGTCGAACTTTTCAATTTTCACTTTTCCTTCGTCTGCAGCCATTACTCTCACTAATGTATGACCTCCTTAAGATCGTTCTCTGAACTAGAGCTCTGATACCAGTTATTAGAAAACTATGCAAAATTTCTTGTGGTCAGATTAAAATGAAAGTAAAAATGCGGAATAATACCACACAAAAAGGATAACATAGTTCGACTAAATTTGCCTATGTCTCCAAGCTGCTACAAACCTTTATATTGAAAAAGGGACATTTACACAAAGTGTTTACAAACACTCACAATCTCTCACTACCCAAAACTCAATTACATCAAAGAATGTCACTCCTAGAAATCTTTCTAGCTCTCTTGAAATTCTCTCAATGTATGGATTCTCTTTAGGTTTAAATGAAATTCACTCTTCATCCATCACCTTTATTTATAGGTGATTTAGGTCACTTTCTTCATGATCATGTTTCTTAATGGGCAAGGTACTTCATGGCTAAGCAACTTCCTTCATGGTTAAGAAACTTGCTTCTTCGCTAAGCAATCTTACGTGGTTACCAAGTTTACTTAGTTACTAAGTTTACTTAGTAGCTAAGTGATCATAGCATTTGGACACATATTTTTAGCTTTTTAGTTTGGTATTTTAAAAGCTTTTTATAGGTTAGATTAATATTTTTAGCTTGTTTCTAAACTTTGGGTCGAATTTGAATTATAATTTTATTATTTGTATTTTAACTCTTTCTCGCTATGTAGGTCATAACTTGAGCTCTGTATATCGGATTGGCGCATATGAGCAGGCGTTGAGAAGATAAAATTCCGAGCTACAACTTTTGTGTTGGAAGAAAAGACCAATTCCGAACTTTACTGGGTCTTAATTGTAGATTTCGTAATCTGGATTTTTGTAATAATTTTAATTAGCGGGTCACTTGTTTTTAAACCCTAAAGCCCAATATCAAGTACTATATATTGGAAGTTTTGTTTCTTTTCTAAGAACGGAAAAATTAGGATTCAAATTGCTACAAGAAATAAACAGTTTTATTTTAATTTCATGGAAGGCTAATTTTATAAGATTAATCCACGAGTCCATAGTTTCATCAACACCTTGAGATTCAGGTTACACTGTCAATTTCGATTCATGATTCTATTCTTGTTTATTTGATTATATTGATATTTTGATTGCTTAAATTGAATTTCAGTAGGATTGATTAAATTTTTGCGACGCTTGATCGTTAATTGTAATATTTTGATGATTGTGATGCTTAATCCAATCAAAGAAACCAAATTCACATAGGATTTATTACGCTTGTTTGATCAATTCTATAGTCAAATAAGAATAGAATCACAAATTAGAAATTAAACTCATTGATAGAATCTGTGATAGGTCTGAAACTCGAATAAGTGGATTAATCGTTTTGCTCATCTATTAAATAAAAAATCTAAAAAACCCCTTTTTAATTTTAATTTTCAATTTAGTTATTATTATTATATCAGAATTCCTTGCGAAACGATTCGAGTTATTACATCTATTTATATTTTATCAATTATATTTGACATGTGTGCAACAGCGGATCAAATTGGCGTTGTTGTTGGGGACTCTCTAATAACAATATTAACCCTGTTTTTAGGCGGCTGTCTCGGATTGCTCCGAAATTTCGCCAGAAAATCAGAAAAAAAAAAATAAGGAATAGGAATCCGTATAAGTTTCTTAGACGGAAACGCGGTCAAAATCCCAAATTCCTTTGTTTAGACCATTTTTTGAATTTTTTATATTCTCCAAAAATTCCAAAAAAATTTGTGTTGCCTTTATTTGATTTTTAGAAATTTTTTGTGGTATTTTTATATTTTGTTGGATTTTATTTGATAGGGTTTTCGATTTTTTACTTTAATTTTAGCATTCGGGACATCGTTGGAATTTTGAGAATTGTTATTTTGTATTGCGTTGTTATGATGATGCATGACTAGGGCTAGTTCTGTGAATCTTCATTCTCTTGAACCTGAAATAGATAAGACATTTCATTTACGTCGTAGACTTAATAGAGCTGTTAGTGTTAACGAGTTAGAGTCAGATACTGAAATTGACAACTTGTTGCAAAATATGGATGATGCGAATAATAGAACCTTAAAAGACCTTGTTGCACCTAATGTCAATTATAATGCATTATGTATCACATATCCTGAAGTTATTGTACCATTTGGTTTAATACACTTGCTTTCAAAGTTTAATGGTCTTGCAGGTGAGGATCCCCACAAACACTTGAAGGAATTCCATATTGTGTGTTTTACCATGAAGCCTCACGGAGTCACAGAAGACCACATTAAGCTGAGAGCCTTCCCATTTTCGCTCTAAGATGCTGCCAAAGACTGGTTATACTACCTTCAACCAGGTTCTGTTATAAGTTGGAATGATCTCAAGATATTGTTTCTAGAAAAATTCTTCCGTGCCTCAAGAGCTGCTTCAATCAGAAAAGAAATATGTGGCATTAGGCAGATTGATAGGGAATCATTACATGAGTATTGGGAGAGATTCAAGAAATTGGTGTCAAGCTGTCCTCATCACCAAATTTCTGAACAATTGCTCATCCAATATTTTTATGAAGGCTTGCTATCTATGGATAGAAGCATTTTGGATGCTGCTAGTGGGGGAGCACTTGTTGATAAGACCCCAGAAGCAGCAAGGGCTTTGATTGAGAACATGTCCATAAATTCTCAGCAGTTTAGAACTAGAAGCAATTTAATACTGTTGACAAAGGGTGTGAATGAAATTCAAGCTTCTTCTCACAAGAATTTAGAAGGAAAACTTGATGAGCTTACATCTTTAGTAAAAAAATTGGCAATAGGTAAAACCCAAGCAGTGGTCTGTGGTATTTGCACTTCTCCAGAGCATCCTTCAGATTCATGTCCTACATTGCAAGAAAATCCAATTGTTGATGCTCCTCAAGCATATGCAGCAAATATACACAATCGCCAAGCCAACTATGATTTATCATCTAAAAGGTACAATTCTGGTTGGAGAAACCATCCCAACTTGAGATGGGGTAATTCATATGCACAACAGCAACCTAGGTAGCAACAGCAAAATATTCCTCAACAGCAAAACAATGCACCTTTATTAGAGGTCCTCGTTAAACAGATGGATGTCCAGAATCTCCAATTTCAACAAAGAACAGATTCCACCATTCAAAATTTGGAAACAAAGATTGGTCAACTAGCCACTTCAATCAATCAATTGCAGACTCAGGGGTCAAACCAGTTGTCTGCACAGTCAATAGTAAATCCAAATGCTCCCAATGTCAGTTCAATTACATTGAGGTCTGAGAAATGTGTTGAAATACCAAAGGTACCAGAAACTGTAGTGAAAAATAACAAGGTTGTTGAGGATACTTTGATATCTGAAACTGTTGATGTTGAGCAAAATATACCATTTCCTTTTCCTCAAAGGGCAGTGAAGACTAAGAAAATGGATGAGCCAGATAGGGACAACGAGATCCTGGATACATTTAGGAAGGTGGAAGTGAATATTCCCCTTATTGAAGCAATTAAACAGATTCAAAGATATGCAAAATTTTCTAAAAGATTTGTGCACACACAAGAGAAAGTTAAAAGGTAATGAAAGAGTAAACATCGGGCGAAATGTTCCAACCCTCATTCAGCCCATGCCTTAGAAATGCAAAGATCCAGGAACTTTTTTCGTTCCATGTACCATAGGCAATAGTCAATTTGAAGATGCTATGTTAGATTTAGGAGCTTCCATTAATTTTATGCCTACATCTATTTTTAACTCTCTTGCTCTTGGACCTTTACAGAGTACAGGTGTTACCATTCAATTGGCGAATAAGAGCAATGCTCGTCCCGCTGGACTTGTGGAGGATGTACTTGTTCGAGTTAATGAATTAATATTTCCTGCATGTTTTTACATTTTGGACATGGATTGGAGTGAATAAGTCCAACAGGGCGCCTATCATCTTAGGCAGACCATTCTAGAAAACTGCTAGAACAAAAATTGATGTGCATGCTGGAAATCTATCCATGGCATTTGGTGATAGCATTGTAAAATTTAACATCTTTGATGCTATGAAACACCTCGTGGAAGAGCATTCTATTTTTCAAATTGAATTGCTTGCTGATTTGATTGATGACACTTACCCCGATATGTTTGCCACTGATTTTCTTCCATTGTCTAGTTTTGATGATACTTATACTTGTGAATTTTGTACATATACTCAATTGTGCTCTGTGTGTGCTGAGATCGAAACTGCCTTGCAAGTTGATCATTGTGCTGATACCGTTATTTCTACTAACATAATTGATTTTGCAGACTTAGCTTCGACCAATGGTGTTGTACCTTCCATTGAACAACCACCGACTATAGAGCTTAAACCACTTCCTGAAAATTTGAAATATGCTTATTTAGAAGGAAGTGGCAAGTTACTTGTGATTATTTCAGCCAAACTTGAAGATGAACAGGAAGAGAAACTGTTGTAGATTTTGAGAAAACACAGGAAGGCAATCGGATGGACCTTGGCTGATATTCCTGGTATTAGCCCATGAATTTGTATGCATAGGATACTATTGGAGGATGGGGTAAAATCAGTCAGACAGCCCCAAAGGCGACTTAACCCATTAATTCTGGATGTTGTAAAAAAAAGAAATGACCAAGCTCTTGCAAGCAGTCATTATATACCCCATCTCTGATAGTCAATGGGTGATTCCGGTGCAAGTAGTCCCAAAGAAAATTGGACTCACAATGGTTAAAAATGAAAATGATGAACTTATCCCCACATGAGTGCAGAACAGCTGGAGGGTATCCATCGATTACAGGAGACTAAACCAGATAACTAGAAAAGATCATTTTTCTTTACCATTCATTGATCAGATGCTTGAACGGTTGGCTGGTTTTTACATGCGATTTATCAAGGATTTCAGCAAGATATCTTTTCCACTGTCAAATTTGCTGCAAAAAGATGTTAGTTTCACCTTCGATGACAAATGCAAGAAGGCGTTTGATTTCTTAAAGGCAACACTAACCTCTATGATGTGGGAGCAACCCTTGCACAAAAAGTTGGTAAGACTGCCCATGTTATTTATTATGCTTCTAGGACTTTAGATTATGCACAGGCTAATTATACTACCACTAAAAAGGAACTTTTAGCTATTATTTTTGCACTTGATAAGTTTAGATCATATTTGTTAGGTTCGAAGGTAGTTGTTTTTACTGACCATGCAGCTTTGAAGTTCTTGTTGAAGAAACCAGAAGCAAAACCGAGATTGATCTGGTGGATGTTGTTACTCGAAGAATTTGATTTAGAGATTAAAGATAAGAGCAGAGCTGAAAATTTGGTGGCAGGTCATTTGAGCATAATAGAAATGGATGAGGACCCCATCCCCATTCAAGATGACTTCCTTGATAAGCAACTACTACAGTTGTGTGAGGCAACTCCTTGGTTTGCTGATTTAGTTAATTATCTAGTTGTTGGAGTCTTTCCTGCAGATGCATCCCGAACACAAATACACAAACTTAAAAGAGATTCCAAATACTATGTGTGGGATGATCCATATATGTGGAAATTTTTTAATGACCAGGTGATTAGGCGATGTATTTCCCACTATGAGGCTCAATCCATTCTTCATTTTTGTCATGCCTCTCAAACTGGAGGACATTTTGGTCCTCAATGGACAGCAAGAAAAGTCTTAGACTCGGGTTTCGTTTGGTCCACTTTGTTTAATGATGCTTTTGAGACTTACAAAACTTGTGAACAGTGTCGAATAGCAGGAACAACAATCACTCGTATGAGTGAGATGCCTCAACAACCTATGCTTTCTGTGAAGTATTTGATGTGTGGGGCATTGACTTTATGGGCCTTTTTCCTGTATCTTTTGGTTATGTCTATATTTTACTAATTGTTGATTATGTTTTGAAGTGGGTGGAAGTAATACCCACTATGACTAATGATTCTAAAGTTGTTGCAGGTTTTATCAGATCAAATATTTTTTGCAGGTTTGGAATACCCCGAGCCATCATAAGTGATCAAGACACTCATTTTTGCAACCGCACTATGGACGCTTTGCTTCGAAAGTATGGGGTTGTGCACATAGTTTCAACACCTTATCATCCTCAAACTAATGGGTAAGCTAAAGTCTCAAATAGGGAAATCAAACAGATCTTAGAAAAGATGGTGCAACCAAACAGGAAAGATTGGAGCCACCGACTTGAAGAAGCTCTTTGGGCTCATAGAACAGCCTACAAAACACCAATAGGAATGTCCCTTTATCGACTTGTGTTTGGTAAGGCATGCCACCTCCTAGTAGAAATAGAGCACCATGAATCGAAATTGACAGTGTAACCTGAATCTCAAGGTGTTGATGAAACTATGAACTCGTGGATTAATCTTATAAAATTAGCCTTCCATGAAATTAAAATAAAACTGTTTATTTCTTGTAGCAATCTTATAAGAGTATGTTATTACTGAATTATAATCTTATAAGAGCATTCGTAGATTAATCTTATAAGAGTATGTTGTTAGTGAATTCTAATTTTTCTTTTATCCTAATATGATTCTAATTTTTTCGAATTTATAGATAAAAATGATTTTAAATTCAAATTTAAAATATGAAATATAATTTAACAATTGTTATTTGTAAGATTTAAGGAACTTATAATTCTAAGTTTAATACCCGGAAATTATATCGTAAGACTTCGCATCTCAAGTCCACAAAATTTATTGTGTAATAGCCATATTAATTTCATACCTCTTTCTTCTTTGACTCTAAATTTTAATATCCATCACATAATGATCTTAAGTCATTTTATATATATTTCTCTCGACACAAAAAAGTCATTTTATATGTGTATCCCTTATCTCATAAAAAATAAATTATGTCTCTAGAAGGAGAAATAAATTATTTATGTAAGACTATTTTGATTTAAAAAAAAAGACTTCGTTTCACAAAAAGATATTGTCGTATTGCGATCCCTTATCTCATAAAAAATAAATTATCTCTCTAGAAGGAAAAATAAATTATTTATGCAAGACTATTTTGATTTAAGAAAAAAAGAAGAAGTACTTCGTTACACAAAAAGATGTGTAGTATTGCGATCTCGTTCCAAATAATTAATGACACGTCGCAAGATTATCCAATTAAAAAACGGTGGCATACGTATATATATAAAAAGATGATGATATATTCCGTCACAAAAGAATGTATACGCGTTCAAATATATATATTAATAAAAAATATACATTCTGAATAAAAATAGTTACAAATTTGATTAACTTAAGCTAATATTTAACGAGAAATATCAACATTTAAACTTTTATTTTTGTTTATATTTTAAAACCTGTTTTTTTAAAATAATTTTATAAGAACTTCTTCAAAAATAATATAAACTAAAAAAACAGATTAAAAAAATAATTTGAGATTTAATAATTTAGGTATGCATTTATTATAAATTTTAACATGATAAAAATTATATTTTAAAAAAATATATCTTTCGAAAAATAATTTTATGAAAAAATACTCAAAATATATTTTTATTTAAAACATTTTCTTAACAGTTTATCATTCTAAAAATATCATAGCCAAAATATGAAATAATTAAAATGATATTTTTTGAAAATAAATTTAAACAAATTTCGCAATTTATTTTTTAAAATTCTCATTTAAAAAAATTATAACAAAAAATAAAATATTTCAAAAATAATATTTAAAATAGCAATAATAAACATACCCTTAATTTTATGATTACTCCTTTTTGTCTCAATTATCAAAATTACATATATCAGCTGACCTCAAATATAACTTTAATAAAATTACATACATTTAACGGCATTGTTCCAAAACTAATCTTACATTAATTCTTTAATATTATGAGAGATGGTACAAGGCAAAAAGAAATATTGTTAGAGATGACTATAATAATTAGTAATAAGTTGATAATTATATTTTTTTTTAACAAAAATCTTAAAAAGAAAATGTATTTAATTATTATTTTTAATAAAATATTTAACTTAATAATATTAACATTATACATTGATAGTAAATATATTTAATTCATAAAGACTGAGGAAGGATTTTGTAACAAAAAATATAGTAGCATTCTCTATGAGATCATCCAAAATAAAATATCTTCAAAGTGATAATGTGTTGCGCCTAATTGTCTCTTTCATGTAAAAAAATAATAATTCTTGATCCGTTTTAAAATATAAAAAAAAAAGTAAAAAAATATTACATTAAATACAATAACTTTTTTTTTTCAATTTATTTATATTTATATTCTGAGGGAGAATAGGAGTACTAAATGTTGGTATGAATAGATATGGTATTCGAGGCTTATCCATTGTGATAATAATAATAATAATTTTCATGACAACTAGTATACATTTTTATATTTGGGATAATCAACTCGGTACATTCACGGATTTTATTTATTTCCCAAAAATTGTATAAAAAGCAGATAAGTTCTAAACTCGGTGCTTAAGTTGTCTTGGATAAAACAAAAGTCTAATCATATTTAAGAGATGGTAAGAGCCCCTTTCTATGACAAAAATGGTCTCAAAAAAGGTGAATGGAGTAGAGAAGAGGATGAGAAGTTAAGTGCTTACATTCAGAAACATGGTCATTCTAATTGGCGTCAACTCCCAAAACAAGCAGGTAATATATATATATAATATAACTTATCTGAAAATTTAATTTATTTTGTTTAATTTATAATTGGATATACGTTTCATGTTTCATTTTGGAGGAAGTATGTTATTTATAATTATATCAAGAAGTATAAACTTCTTAATACCGTGATAAAGTTTGATTAAATTAATCAATCGTGATTTACTATAATCATTAACTTTTTGTCTTTATTTTGAAATTTTAATTTTTTGACTTTGATTAATTGATACTATTTTATTCACTTTTTCATGAAGTCCCTCCTTAATATATCACTCCTTCCCTTTTTTATAAGTAGATTATATAATTTATTTAGTGTATCTATTTAAAATTTTATAAAAATATTCTTTTATCCATATATATATTCAACTCTGACTTTTAATTTGCAATTATAAAAAATAAATATATTTAGTAATTAAATAAAGCTTATATTTAAGAATATTTTTTTCCACCTAAAGGAAAAAGAACAATTTTTTAGGGAGAAACTCATTTCAGCTTGGTTAGTTTAGGAATAAAAAATCTAAAATCCTACTAGTGATTGATTACTTGAACTACAGTTAATTAATATATTGATCAATCATCAGTACTGATTTATTACAGATTTAAAGAGGTGTGGAAAAAGTTGCAGACTTCGATGGTTGAATTATTTAAGACCAAATCTTAAACATGGGAGTTACTCAAGTGAAGAAGAAGAAATGATCATCAAATTACACCACCGACATGGAAATAAGTATATAAATAAATAAATAAAATTTCCAGTTTTGATAATTTTGTTTAAGATTCAATAGAAGAAATGAAGATATAATATAGATACTAGATTAGTCAACTTTAGGGAAATAACTTTGCAGGCCTTAGAGTCCGTCAAAATAAACAAATGTTTTTCAGATTTTAGGCTAGCATAAGTGGTGGCATATATTGAGATCCACTTTATTAATGGTAAGATAAAATACAAAGTCTTTTATTTTTTTATAAAAAAATACAAAGAGGTATCTTTAAATATTTCACAATGGTGCTCTTAATTTGGAAGTTATGATAACGATAAAATATTCAATTTAATTTTTAACATACTAAAATAATCTGAAATTAAATGTTGTTAGGAGAGTTTTAAATTGCAGTTGAAGTGTTAGTTGCAGGTATGCTACAACTCTTTATATTGCGAATTTAAAATCATAATCATTGCTAGCTATAGATCAATGGAAGGGATCATATTTAATAGAGAGATAGCATAAGTTTCTTCGTACCACTTGACTAATTTATTGTTAGTATTCGATCATAATAATTTAATTTATGTGTCTAACTATAATCCCTTTTCATTCAGATGGTCTTTGATTGCTGAAAAGTTGCCTGGAAGAACAGACCATGAGATAAAGAATTATTGGCATAGCTACCTAAAAAAAAGTTCAAAGATCAACGAGATCAAATTTTCTGATCAATTGAATCAAATGTCATGTGATAGTAATGTTGAAGAAAATATTGAAACTAATAATTTTGAAACACCTGAAACCCCAAGTTCTAATGCTGGTAAAGATTGTCTTTATATTTTAGAAAGCTCAACAATATTACCTATGTCCACAGAAACATCAACAGGAGACAACTATTTGCCTACCTTAGAGAACTGTCCAAGAACAGAGGAAGATGATGTTGCTCCATGGTTAACTTTTGAAGAATTTAGCGGCGATTTTTGGACAGAACCATGCATCTTAGAAGATACATACATCACTAATAATGAGATATCTAACGACGAAATAGACATAGACTTGTTTCTTCAAGACTTCTTTGATTGTTCTTATTCTTATGCGTTTTAAAATCTTGAAGTCTTTCCTTGAGTTTCGTGAGTTTTTCATCGTAATTTTTTGTATTTCGAAAGTTTTAACTATTTTGAAAATGAATTGTTAGATTTCGAGCTCTTGCAAATCTTTAGATTTCTTGAATTTCTTACTGTGACTAAGTGTATTACAGATCTAAATAGTCTTATTTGAAATTAAATATAGAGATCATTTTACATTAATTTTAGTGACCTTCAAAATTAGGTTTTAGTTAGATGATTTTGCTTACCTTTATCGATTTTCAAATCTCAACATTCGTTAAAGTTCTTGCATAAAAAAATCTTTGAAAATCTTCTTTTAACGTCCATAACATTAGATGCATTTAAGAAACATATTGGAATGAACATATTGGAATATCATGCAATGTATAAAAAAAAAGAAATTATAAGTTAGTTTTAAATTTATAAATAAACTCATCCATGTTTGTAAATTAATTTGCAAAGGTATTGAAATAATTCAACTATGCTTGTGACAAGTGAATTGATTCACCTGAAGATGTTATTCGATTTATCAAATTTTAGGGAGTTTTGTAAGTTGATTTATAGATATATGAATCGACTCACACTATTCCAATTTGAAATCCATAGTTTATGAACAACTTATGAATTGATTAATATATTTGTGAATTGAGTCACAGTACTCCTGTACTAGTTTTTGGTAGTTACAAATCAGTTATTTATGTTGTATTGTATTGTCTTGTCAGTTTATCACTAAGTCGTGTTTTTTAAATACTAATTTGTTCAATTATTAAATAAAAAAGATACACTTTCATCCATTCTTAATCTTTCATTCAAGATTTCAATCAAAATTAAAAACTTTTTATGATTCAATTCTTGTATGAATGAGTTTTTGAAAGAAAGCCTCAAAAGTGATGGATCCTTTCTTGGAGTGATTGTTTCAAATGTGAGCGATAAAGGAAATATCGATTGGTTGCACATTGATGGTTTGATAAGTGATATCTTTTCAATTCTATAGTGGTATTTAATCTAAGGTTTTCTATCTTGCAAGATTGAAGAGATTTTTTTTTTTTATTTTGAAGATGATGGTTCATATTTGTTCTTGAAGGGTTTACAAGAGATATGATTTTTTTAGCATTTAGGATGGAAATAGTTGTTGTACAAGCTTTGTAAACTTGCTTATGGATCTTATAAATGTTCGATATTAATAAAGAAAGAAACTCTTATTTATTTGAATTGAAATTGAATGTGCTATCTATATGAGAAAGACATAAAGAAATAAATTTAAAAATTGTGACGTGATTTATCATTTTCCTTATTTTTGTTATTAATACTTACTGTTTTTGACAAATAACAATAATCATTATTGTGTATGAATTGAATTTCTATTGATATAGTTTTTTTTGTCATTGTTGCAATACATTAAGCGTAATTATAAGTTTACTTCATTTGATTAATGAATCAGTCAAATCAATTTTCTTGTGTCTAAATTGTTCTATCATAATTGCAATCCAATGAAATATTTCTAATTATCTCTAAGCAAATTTTCTAATAGATTAGCCTAAACAATCATGTTTTCGACGAACTTATGTTGTGTTTTAAAAATTTCTGAAAATTTAATGACTCTAATCATTCCCCCCTACTGAAGTCCAAAGGTCGTCTTAACAAGTGGCATCAAAAGTCTAGTCTCTTAGTGTTACGAGTCTAACAACTTCCAGAGTAATTGAGATGACATCTAATGTAATTCTAGAACCTAAAGGAATGTATAATTGAACATTAGTTTTCAATGGTGATGACAATTCTTATTGGAAAGAACACATGAAAATCCATATTATTTCTTATGATTTAGATGTATAGAAAATTATATAAAACATAACATTTATTCTGACAATTATCTCTCATAGTATTTCAAATAATAAACCTAAAATGGATTGGACACATTTATACAAGAAAAAATACAATATGATTTGATAACTAAGAATGTCATCACGTTCACTCTTGAACATGATGAATATTATGGAGTTTTCCATTGTAAAATTGCCCAACAAATGTAGGAAATCTTGGAGGTCACACATGAGGAAAAAAGAGAAGTGCAATGTGCTAAAAATGATAAGCTTACACATGAGTATGAACTATTTCTCATGAAACAATGGGAAACCATAGTCGAATGGCAAAAATAGTTTACAAATATTATGAATCATTTGAACGCACTAGAAAAAACATTTTCAAAAAAGAATGATAAAAATTAACAAGTTTAACAACAATCAAAAAAATCAAGTAAAAAGGATAATAGAAACTCTTCTATCATATGTTATGAATATGGAAAGTTCGAACACATCAAATCGAAATGTTTAAAATATCTTAAAAAAATTGAAAAAAAAAATGAGAAAAGACGTAAAAAGTACAAGAAAGACAAAATAACATACATAGTTTAAGAAAATAGCAAAGAAACTTTAAGTGAAAACTCTAACTACAACGACATCACAAACTTATGTCTCATGGCTAAAAATCAAAGAAAACAAATTAGTAGCGACAAACTTAATTTTTTACCTACTTATGAACAATTTCAAGATGCATTTGAAGAATTTCATGAGCTGACTAAAAATATGAAAAAGTTAATTGTTTAACAAAATATGACATATATGGATTTATTGCAAGAAAACATTGTCGTGTAAGCATTGTGACTTCGACTGTCACCTCACCATGACATGGGCGTGGATTTTTTCTCAACGTTGTTGGGTTGGAAGATGAAGTAATTGAAAAATTATGAGAAATTTGAAGAAAACATAAAGTTGAAAGTTACAAAATAAAAGATTGCTTGATAAAGAAGTGGGGTTCAAAGGAATGTGAATGGATATTTTTAAGGTGTTTAACTTCAAGTCTTTTATCTTTAAACATTAGATTTCTGCAACTTTAAATTCTGTTTTTATGATTATCGCATCTAAATTTTCTCTAGTTTTACGCTTTAATGTCAATTTTATTCACCTTGAAAATATTTTCATGCAAATTTACATTTAAATGAATTTTGAATCTTGAAATTCCATAAATTTTAAACAAACTTAAAAATAACTTGATACACATATAAAATCGCTGTAGCTAGTATTTAACTATCTAAGACCACATTGATTAAATATTTAATAGAATTGCTCAAATAAAAACTATTATAGATTTAATTTTACTATTAAATAGTGATACATTCTTTATCATATTTTATTCGATAATCATCTACACTAAAATAAGTGTAAATACTTTTATAATTAAAAAATTAATTCAACATAAAACTATAATTTGTTTCAACATTAATTTTTTGTTATCAATAAATAAAATAATAAACATTAATTAAAATTCACAAACACTTTTATAATATCGATATTTATTAGTTAAATGAATTTAAAAAAAAAACTTTAAATTATTCTTCTTTTTTATCTTTTTAACACTTTTGTTTCTTTTGAATTATTTTCTCCAAACTATTAAAACATCTACTTTTCCTGTACTGTCGCTAAAGTTAGAAGTTCTCCTTTTTATCATGTTCGTGACATCATTATCTTCGACGTAATATGCTGACGACGCTATCGTTTTCAAGATGAGCAAGGTCTTATTTTTCTTTAATATATTTACACAGAAGTTTCACTGCTTTGCGTCGATGCGCTCTGCTGGCTACCAAGTAAGTTCGCATTTTCTAATTATAATTTTTAATTTTTTAATTTTTTTTTTTACAAATAAAACATAACTAAATTCAAACACTTTAAACAGGAGAATGGAAGACTATTGAGTTCGAACTTAAACCTATATATATTAATATCCTTATATTTATCGGTTTATCTATGCTTACGAGGTTTTTTTTAATTCACTTGTTACTATTATTAGATTTTTTTAATTAATATATCCTTTTCTTTAAAAAAGTTAATTAAATTGTCTCACTTTAAAAATAATATATCAAATTAATCGCATTCCTAAAATACTATCAATAAAATGATTTTTTTTTTGGGCTAGGAGGTCGCATCTTGGAGATGTGACCATATATTAGATTTTTTTTTCTTCCATTTTAATATTTGAATAATTATTAATTTAATTATTAAAAAAATTAAATTATTTAAAAAATTATATTAATAAAATTAAGAAAAATAAATCAATCAAAAGTAATGCGGTTTATTAGATGTTAAAACAAAGAACGTATGTCTAATATTTTACAGATAAAATAACAACACAATTTTATTTTGTTAACAACTCCTTCTTAACTTTACTCCTATTTAATAAATAAAAAATAATAATAAAAATAACAATAAAATATAGTAAATGTAATAAAAAATAATAATAAAATCAAATAAAATACATTTAATAGAAAAAAAAAGTACATCAATTGCATAAGCCAAAACAAATAAAGTGTTCCTAATATTTTATAGATAAAACAATAATATTTTCTTAACAACTCATTCTTATTTTTCCTCTTATCTAATAAACAAAAAAAATATAAATATTATAAATAAAATATTGTTAATGTAATAACAACAAAACATTGTTATTTTTATTATTATTATTATTATTATTATTATTATTATTATTTTATTTATTTATTATATTAAGAGAAAAAATAAGAGAGAGTCGTTAACAAACTAATATTAAGTGCTAAGTTTAGGAGAAATAGAAGTGAGTTGTAAAATTAATATAGCACATTATTTATTTTGATACATTTATTCAATCGCGTTAACTTTGATATTTTATTTGATTTTATTATTATAATTTTAATTTTTTTAAAATTATTATTATTATTTTTTATTACATTAACAATATTTTATTTTTATTATTTTTTATTTATTAGATTAGAGTAAAAATAGGAGGGAGTTGTCAACAAAATAAAATAATTTTATTTTTTATTTATTTAATTTTATTAACATAATTTTGTTTTTTAAATATTTTAATTATTTTTTATTAATTAAATTAATAATTATTTAAATATGAAAATAAAATAAAAAATAAAAAAAAAATAATATGTAGTACATGGTCGCAGTGAAAAAAATATTCCTTCAATTGGTCACTCTCCGGAGATGCAAGCTCGAGGTGCAAAAATTAGAACAATTTAGTACTTTTTTTAAAAAATGGTTCATTTTAGTTAACTTTTTCAACAAAATGATATATTGATAAAAAAATCGTATTATTTTTTATTTTATTTTATTTATTGTCACTATCTCATACATGTAAGTTTCTTTTATAAAACAATGAATTTTTGTTGTTGTCTCTTTTTATAAAATCTTCAAATTACAAGATACATTATTGACATTTTTATCAAAATATCCTTAAATAAATGTAAAAAAAAGGCTAACTAATTCTCTCTTCATAATTAAAAGATAATTTTAGAAAGAAAATATATGTTATAGATAAATTTTATATAGAAATAAGTTTTCATAATTCTTGCGCATCATGTACAAAAATGTCTTACATATAGGCATAATAATATATTTCTGACTAAATACCACTTATGATCCCTTAACTTTTAGTCTTTTATTATTTTTCTTCCCGATTTGGTCCATTATTTCTAGCTAAATACCACTTGTTAGTCCTTTATCTTTTTTTTTTCTTTTCGATTTGATCATTTATTTTAATTTTAAGTGACAATTTGATCTTTATGTTTTAAAACGTCAACAATATTATCATTTTTTTTACAAAAATTCATCAAAATTTTCAAACAAAATCTTAGAATTAATTATATTTTGTAATATAAAATAAATTTAATCAAATTCGTAATTCAAATCTTCTAATAAACTTATATTTATCATTCTTTATTTGATGTTGTTAGAGAATATGAACCTATCTAAGAATTTTAGTTATTAAAAATTAATATAATTTAATCATTAAATCAAAATATTGTATTTGTATCTCGTTTCATCAAATTCTAAGAGTAGAAATTAGTGAGAGTTACGAAAAAGCACATCGTAGACACTTTTTATTTTTTCTAAACCCTTCTTCTTCTCTCCTTCAAACACAATAAGCATATAAGTATAATTTAATCTACAGAATATTAGTGTGTGGACACTGCACTTATTTTATGTGTGAAAAAGATAAAATATACATTATTACAAAAGTATCATAAAATATGAGTGGGTCCATAACTCTATTATATAAAATTTAATTCATGATTATATTAGAACACATGATACGCGTTTCAAATTCTAGCATATCACACTATAAAAACCATCAAATGTATTTTTGTGTCTATGTGCTCATTCATCTAGTTAACTTTGGTTCAAAAATAATAATATTTAAGATTTCGTGCAAAAATGGTAAGAGCTCCTTATTTTGACGAAAATGGAATAAAGAAAGGTGCATGGAGTGAAGAAGAAGATCATAAGCTTATTGCTTACATTGAGAGACACGGTCATCCTAATTGGCGTCAACTTCCTAAGTATGCAGGTAAGAAATTTTGTTAACAAGAAGGAGATTTATAGTAATTAGTTTGTGCTAATTAATTGTGATTTTTATCTTATTAAGTGTAGTAAATTACTTTTTCTTTAACAGGTTTGTCAAGATGTGGAAAGAGTTGTAGGCTCCGTTGGATGAATTACCTGCGGCCAAATCTAAAACGAGGGAAGTATACACCGATGGAAGAACAAATGATCATGGAATTGCATAAAAAGCATGGAAATAAGTATGAATTTGTTACTTCTTATTAATCTTAACTAGATTGGAAATATTGCACCTCGTGAATGGTTTAGTTAATTGCAATGTTACAACACAATTGTGCATCGGCCATATTTTTCCGCAAATTTTCAGTCCCCAATATGAAATTCATAACTGTGACCGGGTGATCACAACCGCAACCACAATTTAAAACTACGAGCAAAATGACAAGTCCCTTTTAGGTAGTTCGATTGATGAGTTAAGAAATACCAAGAGAATATTAGAATTGAAAAATTGGATTCACCGAGAAACTAACATAACCACCGTTAACTCTAATTATAGTATAAATTTGTATAGTAAGTAAACTAACATAACCACCCTTAGAATGGTAATACACCTTCTGGTTCAAAATATAAGAACAAATTTTGATGAAAATGATTAAAATACACCATTTATAAAAATTAAATGACCAAAATGAATAAAAAAAAAGATAAATTACTAAAATTATATTTAAATTAAGATGTTTTTACAATTTCAACTACATACAAGGACAACATTGACACTCCTTTGCATACACATTTAGATATCAAAATAATTATTTTCTCCGAACTCGAAATAAGAAATAAAAAAATTTACTTTCGTGATCTTTTTGATTAAAAATGACATTTTTTTTCATTTAAATCGATAGAAATTGCATTGATTAACAATAAAATTCAATGTAACTAAAAAATAAAAGGGCAAATCTGCAAACAAACTCACAACATCAAAGTTAATAGCATAAAACAACAAAATGCTTATAAATGTGACAAAGCCTACAAGTTTGACAAAATTAAAGTGTCCTATCTATGCGTCTGGAGTTGCAACGTTGAAGACGCCAAAATCATTGATTGAATTTACACTGGATCGAAGTTGATATGTCAATCTAAAATCAAACAAACACCACAACAAAGCGTAAAATCAAAACAATACCACAACAAAGTCAAAAATTAAAACATCACACTAGAACGACAAAATAACGATAAAAAATTAAATAAATATAAAAATCACTTATTTGAATAAAAAAGAATAAGAAAAACAATTTTGTGGGATGGATTTGGAACAAAAAATTGATCATAAACCACTCATCTTAGATGGAGAGAAAGAAATAAAATAAACTATATTGGAAGTCAAATGTTAAGGTAAATTAACAATTGATAATAGTTTTTAGGTGTGTTTGTGATTTTGAATATAAGCAACAATTTACTATCTCTACCCTTTCATTATCATTTTATTTTTTTAATAACTCTTTTTCTCACATAACAAGTTCTCATAAAATAAAATTTAGAGATACAAGTAGTTTTTATTTTTATTTTTACTTTGAATATATTAAATGAGATTAACAATTTTCTTTTAAATGGTATGAGATAATTTTTTTTCTTATGTATGAGACTATATGCTCACAAATTAAAGAATAGATTAAAAGAATACAAAACCGACTAAAATACTGAATGATAATTTTAAGTTTTTTTTTTATCATTTAGTATGATATGATATATATCAATTTTTCACAGATGGTCTATGATTGCTGAAAATCTAGTTGGAAGAACGGACAACGAGATAAAGAATTATTGGCATAGTCACCTAAAAAGATTCTCAAAGCACAATGAGACCAACTTTGGTGAGGAGACTGAAAAGACAAAAAAGATATGTGATAGTGTTAGTGGTGATTCCCACCACATTTTGGAAAGTTCACTTTCAATGTCCTCTGAAATTTCCTACACAACTACTCAAGGAAACTCTCCATCAATTTCATCAGAATTTAATCACGTAGTGGAATCAAACGTGAACTTGTATAGAAAAGAAGATAGCGTTGCTTCGTGGGAAACATTGGATGGATTTAGCAACAATTTTTGGACAGAACCGTTTGTTTTAGAAAGTGCTTTGAGTCAGGATTGCTTTCCCATTTCATTTTATTGTGGAGTAGAGGCAGAAGATCCTTTTTTTTATGAGACACTTAAATTAAAATTTGATTAACAAAAGTTAATATATGTAATTTACATTATAACGAGAGAGCATGTGTTTTCCAACATGTTATCATATATAGGCTTCTAACCATCTCAAATAAGTTGTTACCTCTAACTCAAATTAACAAACTACAAACAAATATCATTCCAAAAAAAGAAAAAACAAATAATTTTGGTGCAAAAGAATATCTAAATAATTGAAAACAAAAATTTGAAAATTGAATTAATCAATAAATGATGACGTAATTTATACATCGACTAATGCAATAAATTTTAAATTGTATAGAATAAAGTCAAAATACACAAATCACGATATCATTCATTGTGCAACTTCCAAGAAATTAGATCAAAATACATAAAAGGCATAAGAATCAAAACTAAACCACATTTCAACCGTAGTTTGTGCCAACCCCTCTAATGAGTAAGAGTGATTGCAAGCATGAGAGTTCTAACTATGCTTGAAAAGCATAAGAGAATCCAAGATAAAAAAATAAACCAATTAACATGCGACAACAGCACCTTTTGCTGCCCCATTAGACCTAATCATAGTCCAAGAGATATGAACAACAATAGAAGCTTTACACGGATAATCAAATTTCCACTCATTCTTGTTGTTAACATTATTCGAACCTAAGGATTCCAATTGTCATTAGGAGAGAAATAAGATCAATTAGCATGCCCATAGAACAACTAAGCTATTTCCACAACTTGCAAAAACCTGCACTAAAAAAATATGATTAGAAGATTTCCCTATCTCATGCCACGCATGCTACAAATTGACACAATACATTCCAACTTTTGATATTTTCATCAATTGCCATACGATTTTCAAATAATCTCCCAGCAATGGAATATTTAGAAGGAGGAATATCAGGAAACCAAACAAGTTTGGCCAAGCATGGCTAGGATAAATTTGATGGATGTGATAAAAAATAAAAAAAATCCTTATCGGTTAAAACTAGAGCTGTCAAAATGGTTTAGTTTAAATGAATCGATGTGTTAAAACACAGAGTTTGAACTTAATAATTTCAGTCGGAATTTTTCTAGGATTTTTTTACTATGATCCGGATAAATCCGTTAATCATTTGAGTTAGTCCGTATCGGTATTGGGTAGCCCGCAACTCGCATAACCAATTTAAATAAAAAAATTGATCCACATAACAAAAAGGTCTAAAAGAGATCCAACTCACTTATATGATTATATATGTATATATTATCTTTAATTGATTATATATTTTTAACAATCAATTTCTTTATTTTGTAGAATACAATAATGACAATGATACAAATTATAATGATATAAGTGGACAATCATCCGACACTTTGAAAAAAAATGAGCATTGATCAAGGAATATAAAAATATTTATTTCAGAGTCACATTAGAACTATTTAGCATTTTATTTGAATTTGATTCGAGTTTGGGTTATCTTAGTCAAATCTAAATTCATTTGTGTTATGCTAGATAATATCTATAAGATGTTTTGGACAATTTGAACTTATTTTAATTTGTGTGTTAGTTTGGATAATGTGTTGTTTTGAAAATTTGGAATTGAATTTGTGTTAAAGAGTAAACCATAATTGTTTTTAAATAGACATTAAATAAAATGGACATTCAAATTATTCTTACTAAATGAATAAATAGTATACTATTTTTTTTTAAATGCGCATCAATAAAAATTTTCAAATAAAAAGGGACGCTAAGAAATTAAAAATAGATTTTTTTGCTCCTATTAGTCATGGTTCGCTTTAAGGACCGTTCTAGGTCAAAAACTTACATATTTGAGTCAAAAATCGCGTATAGCTGGTGAATGCGATAAACAGCGCTACGAAACTCCAAATCAGACGATTCCAAATCGAGGTGAAAGATGATGTTCTAAAACACGAATTAAGCTGTTGAATCACCGGAAAAAAGTATATAAAACTCAAGTTATGAACGCAGACTACTGAACACGAAAATTGATAGAATTGAAGTATTAGGGTTTGATGTAAAGGAAACTCAAAAATATTATTCAGCTAAGAAACAAAGAACAAAATGGCGCCACAATCTAGAGATTGATAAACCAAAAAGAACGCCACAAGGATTAACAACCTTGATAAGTTCAAGATGAATTCTTTCAAGAACTCTAGAGAGCAAAGCCTCACAAAAATAAAATTCAAAAATTTGCCTTAAAAAGAAATAAGGGTTTGCCTTTTATAATGGCAACTCCTAAAACGTTCTCTAAATTTGGCCCAACTGAAATTTTTACAATTACACCCAAATTTCTTATTAATTCAGTCTATTACTTTAATTAAAACTAATATTAAAATTTTATAACACATAGATGCCGCCTTCATTTCTTAATTTCTTCAATTTGGGTTAAGCAATTGACTATCTTGCGCTTCAATTCTTCATGAGTTGTACTTGCTTCAAATAAAGTGGTTATCAAGTTATTTAGAACATATTTCGCCTTCTTTGACCTTGCTCTTGTCATTGGGGTTCCAAGACCTTGAATATCCTCTAGGATTTCTTCCTTGGTTATGCGTTCTATGTCCTCATCATTCCCTCCTTGTTGAACAGAATTTGCCCTCAAATTGCAATCTTCTTCAGTTGCATCTTAAAGAGACAAATCAGCCACATTAAAAGTAGGACTAACACCATACTCACCTGGAAGATCTATTTTGTAGACATTATCATTAATTTTGGACAACACTTGAAAAGGTCCATCTCCCCTTGGTTGAAGCTTAGATTTCCTTTGAGAAGGAAACTTTTCCTTCCTTAAATGAATCAAAACCCAATCACCAGGTTCAAACACAACATTTTTCCTTCCTTTACCTTCTCATGTAATTTTCGAACATATTCAGCCTTAGCATTCTCATCCTTATGAATTAGAATAGAACTATTTGGCAAAGACATTAAATCAAGAGGGGTGAGAGGGTTAAAACCATAAACAATTTCAAAGGGAGAATAACGAGTAGTGCTATGAACAACCCTATCATAGGAAAACTCAACATGGGGCAAACATTCTTCCCATGTCCTAATATTCTTTTGGATTACAGCCCTTAGAAGAGAAGAAAGAGTTCGATTTACTACCTCAATTTGGCAATCAGTTTGTGGGTGGCAAGTCATGGAAAAGAGAAGTTTAGTTCCAAGCTTACCCCAAAGTGTCCTCCAAAAGTGACTAATGAATTTAGTGTCTCGATCACTCACAATGCTTCTGGGTACACCATGAAGTCTAACTACTTCTTTAAAGAACAAATCTGCCACGTGACAAGCATCGTCCACTTTTCTGCAAGGTATAAAGTGAGCCATCTTGGAGAATCTGTCCACCACCACAAAAATTGAATCTTTTCCGCTCTTAGACAGAGGAATATCAATCTGAGGGTAGTTAGATATTGGTAAAGGAGTATACAAACCATGAGACATAACTTTAGACTTAGATTTCTTACAAACAATGCATCTTTCACACAATTTGCGTACATCACGTTTCATGTGTGGCCAATAAAAATGTTCACGCAATATGTCTAAAGTCTTTTGTACTCCAAAATGTCCCATTAATCCCCGCTCATGTGCTTCCTTCACAAGCAAATCCCTAATGGAACCTTTCGGCACACATAACCTCTTTTCTTTAAATAAATAGTCATTATTCTTAAAATACCCATTTTGGGCAGCATGCACACAAGATTTATATATTTGAGAAAATTCGGGATCATGTTCATACAATTCCTTAATTACCTCAAAACCAATAATCTTAGTTTCAAGAGTAGAGAACAAAACATACATTCTTGAAAGTGCATCAGCAACAACATTTAACTTACCTTTTTTATGTTTGATCACTATATATTTGAGAAAATTCGGAATCATGTTCATACAATTCTTTAATTACCTCAAAACCAATAAACTTAGTTTCAAGAGTAGAGAACAAAACATACCTTCTTGAAAGTGCATCAGCAACAACATTTGACTTACCTTTTTTATGCTTGATCACGTACTGAAATTGCTCAAGAAATTCAACCCACTTGGCATGTCTCTTGTTGAGCTTACCTTGGCTCCTTAAATACTTCAATGATTCGTGATCACTATGTATTACAAATTCCTTTGGTAAAAGATAGTGCTGCCATGTTTGTAGTGCTCTCACTAACGCATACAATTATTTATCATATGCAGGGTAATTAAGGGAAGCACCATTAAGTTTCTCACTAAAATAAGCAATGGGATGCCCTTCTTGCATCAAAACATCTCATATCTCTACATTTGATGCATCACATTCAATTTCAAAAGATTTAAAGAAATTAGGCAATGAAAGAATAGGTGCATTAGTCAATTTTTCTTTGAGGGTAGCAAATGCTTGTTCTTGTTTTTCACTCCATTTAAATCCCACATTCTTTTTAATCACTTCATTTAAAGGTGCAACTAATGTACTGAAATCTTTAACAAACCTCCTATAGAAACTAGCTAAGCCATGAAAGCTTCTTACCTCTTTAACATTCTTAGGAGTTGGCCACTCTTGAATAGCTTTCACCTTTTCTTGATCAACCTGCACTCCCTGTGAGCTAATAACAAAACCAAGAAAAACTACATGATTTGTATATAAAACACATTTTTTCATGTTTGCATACAATTTCTCACGCCTAAGAGCTTCCAACACACTTCTCAAATGCAAAAGATGATCATCGTAAGATTTGCTATAAATCAAAATGTCATCAAAGTAGACCACAATAAATTTCCCTAGAAACTCCCTTAACACATGGTTCATTAGCCTCATGAAAGTGCTAGGCGCATTTGTTAGTCCAAAGGGCATGACTAGCCATTCATACAAACCATATTTTGTTTTAAAGGCTGTTTTTCATTCATCTCCTTCTCTAATCCTAATTTGATGATGTCCACTTTTAAGATCAATTTTTGAAAACACACAAGCACCATGCAATTCATCCAACAAATCATCTAATCTAAGAATGGGATATCTATGCTTTACCATGATATTATTGATGGCTCTACAATCAGTGCACATCCTCCAAGTTCCATCTTTCTTAGGTACAAGAATAACGGGGACTGCACATGGACTTAAGCTCTCTTGCACCCATCCCTTTTGCATCAAGTCTTCAACTTGCCTTTGGATTTCTTGGGTCTCTTGGGGGTTAGCTCTATATGCTGGTCTGTTGGGCAATGAAACACCTGGAATGAGATCAATTTGATGTTCTATACCTCTTATAGGTGGTAGGCCTTGAGGAACCTCTTTGGGAATTACATCTTCAAAATCCTGCAACAAAGAAACAACTTCACTAGGAAAAGAATTGGTAAGATCTGCAACCTTTAAGTCACTCTCCTTGCTTAAAAGCAATAACATTGGTTTTTTTAATTGCATAGCCTTTTTAACCTCTTTTTCTTTTATGAACAAATTTTATGTTTTTCTCTCTTTCTTTTCATTCTCTTTTTCTTTTCCCTCTTTCTTTTGACTCTTTTTTTCTTTTCTCTCTTTTTTTTTTCAATTTCTTTTTCTTTTCTCTCTCATTTTGGATTCATCCTCACCAACCTCTGTTGGAGACAAAGGAGCAAGAATAAAAGAGAACTTATTTGTATAACCATCATGGTTGCTTTTCTTATCATACTGCCATGGCCTTCCAAGAAGTAAATGACAAGCCTCCATCGGAACTACATCACATATAATTGTATCCTCATACTTCCCAATAGAAAAATTAACTTCCACCTGCTCACTCACAATTTTCTCGCCTTCCTCACTAAGCCATTGAAGTTTGTATGGTTCTGGGTGGGGTTTAGTCACTAGGTTCATTTTTTATACCATTCTTGCACTTGCAACATTAGTGCAACTTCCTTCATCTATAATTAAAGAACATAACTTACCTTCGATGAGACATCGAGTATGAAAAATATTATTCCTTTGTGTTTCATCCAAGTCTCTTAATTGGTTGTCCAACATTCTTCTAACCATAAAAAAGTCTCATCCCTTAGCAACTTCTTCCTCATTCTCTTCATCATTAGCTGTAGCTGATTCAGAAGACGACCCGCTAGAAATATCTCCATTCTCCTTAAGCAACATGGTCTTCTTAGTTGGACATTCAGAAGCTATGTGACCTCTTCCCAAGCATTTGAAACATTTAATTTCACTACTTTTTGTTTTCTTAGTAGCATCATTGAATTTATTTTGAATTCTCTGGGGTGCAACCATGGATGTGTTTGATGAAGTACTTCCCTCCTTCTTATTTTTATCCTTCCAACTATAGGAGTTAAAGTTAGAAGAATTCTTTCTAACACATTTTCTTTTCAGTTGTTCTTCTACCTTAGTAGCTTGATGCACTAAGTCCTCCAACTCGACTTAATTTTGTAATTCCACAACATCACTTATATCACTATTCAGCATCTGTAAGAAACGTGTCATAGAAGCTTCCCTATCTTCACTTATATTTTCCCTAATTAAGCACACCTTTATTAGTCATAGTTCACTTTAAGGATCGTACTAGGTCAGAAACTTACAAATTTGAGTCAAAAATCGCGTATAGCTGGTGAATGCGATAAACAGCGCTACGAAACTCCGAATCGGGCGATTCCAAATCGAGATGAAAGATGACATTCTAAAACACGAATTAGGCTGTTGAATCACCGAAAACAAGTATATAGAACTCGAGTTATGAACGCAGGTTACTGAACACGAAAATTGATAGAATTGGAGTATTAGGGTTTGATGTAAAGGAAACTCAAAATTATTATTCAGCAAAGAAACAAAGAAAAAATGGCGCCACAATCTAGGGATTGATAAACCAAAAAGAATGCCACAAGGATTAACAACCTTGATAAGTTCAAGATGAATTCTTTCAAGAACTCTAGAGAGCAAAGCCTCACAAAAATAAAATTCAAAAATCTGCCTTAAAAAAAAAAATAAGGGTTTGTCTTTTATAATGGCAACTCCTAAAACGTTCTCTAAATTTGGTCCAACTGAAATTTTTACAGTTACACCCAAATTTCATATTAATCCAGTCTATTACTGTAATTAAAACTAATATTAAAATTTGATAACACATAGATGCCGCCTTCATTCCTTAACTTCTTCAATTTGGGTTAAGCAATTGACTATCTTAGGTTTCAATTCTTCATGAGTTGTACTTGCTTCAAATAAAGTGGTTATCAAGTTATTTAGAACCTTTTTCGCCTTCTTTGACCTTGCTCTTGTCATTGGGGTTCCAAGACCTTGAATATCCTCTAGGCTTTTTTCCTTAGTTATGCATTCTATGTCCTCATCATTCCCTCCTTCTTGAACTGAATTTGCCCTCAAACTCAATCTGTAAGTTCGAAGAAGCTCGCAACCCGTTAGAGATAATACATTAATCTCTCTATTATGCTCAAGCTAATGGGCAAATAGAGGCTACTAATTGAATCGTCGTAGATTTCATAAAGAAGCACAGAAAGGAGAAACATAGGAAATTGCATGAGACTTACACGATGTTCTTTAGCCTATAAGAAATTCCAAGTCTACTTCCAAAGGATTCACTATGTATCGGCTCACTTTTGGTTATGACGCAGTACTTCAATTGGAGTGTGATAACTCTTCACCATATATATATTTTTCATTATTTTTAGTCTTATTTATCTTCAATCATTAGTTAATTTAAGGAGTTATTCGATATATTTTGTTGATTTTAATTCTTGGATTTAATAAAACGCTTATATTCTTATTTCTTTGATTAAATAGAGATTTTTCATAGTTTTGCGTGGTTTCTTTGTATTAGTGCAGTGCTGATTTTTTGTGAGAAATCAACATGACCTATGTGGAGTATTGCAGCCATACCTGGAGTTGTAGATGTCCAATTGGAGTCAAACCAAGTGCAAATCAAAGCTAAGATCCATAGCTACAACGTCCATGAAGACAACAGAACCAAATTCAGACTCACAAGAGGAGAAAAATGCACTTAACGCCAGACATAAGATGATGTGCGCTAGAGGCGCCTCGAGCGCAAATCTCGTACCTGGGGCACGTGGCGCGCTGCAAAATGCATAAAAACGTGTTTCTCCCACTTTCTAGGGATCTTTTTGACATTTTGGAAGTTTGGAGACTTGTGTCCTATCAGAGAAACTCAGAGACGGCTATTCCTAACACCATGGAATGCGTTTTATCAAGAATCATTCGTGAATATTTCTTACAATTCTTCTTTAATATCTATCTCTTTTATCTCTTTCATGAGTAACTAAACTCTATTTGTTAGGGATGCGTGAAACAAGATGAAACTCTTATTTTTCTGATTTGATTTCAGGTTATAAGAATAAGCGGTGAGTTGGCAAAGGTAGTCGTTTCTCTAGGAGTGCCACGATAAGATACCATATTAAAAACGCAAATCTTCTTCAAGTCGAGGATTGTCAGGAAATCCACCTTGAGTAACTCCAAAAAATGATATTTTAAGGGCTTGAACCACCAATATGTTGTCAAGAGGGACATATTGAAGGAGTCCAAACTACCTCGCCACATAGTTAGGATTGTAGTACTCTATTGAAACTTTGTTCTTCCTACTTTTGGGATTCGAGCAACAAAGAACGTCTCTAGACGGTAAGACCTCACTAGTTGACATTAATATCACATTGGGCTAGGTATGTCGGGGTATTTGACATTGAATCAAAAATCCAAGTTGAATCACATTCTTTCTAAAAAAATGGTGTTTAGATGACTGAAGTATGAGTTAAAGAAAATAGTTGTTCTACCAGTTCAAAGTCTAATGTGAATCACCTGGATAATTGATTAATTGTTCCCACAAAACACATCCATTTTTTGGAACGGTTTTGGAATCAAAATTCATGCGAAGAAATTCACAAAAATATCATGTTAACCAAAATTGGAGGAACGAAAAGATTCCAATTATTCATCTACTAAGTCTTTTCTATCTTCATCCAATCCAACAACACCAAATATTCAATCATTGGATGTGGACAAAAGTTTAAGAAATATTATCCCCTCGAAAAGATCATAAGTTCAAGGGTGAATGGTGATATGATCTTTAATAGGGTAAATAGGTCCAATGTGGTTGTTTATTGAAACCACTGATAAGAAAGATAACAAGGACAACAAATCAGAGTCGTCACCATTGTCATAACTGTGAGAAAGATTTTGTGAATCTAAGTGAAACATGGTGATAATTAGAATTGAGAAGAAAAATTATTTAAAGAAAGTTAAAAAACTTGAAGAATGCAGATAAGAAAATCAAAGAAGTAAGGAGGAAGATTGTAGAAGATAGCAAAGTAAGAAATTCAGATTCAGTTAAGCCTATTAATAGAAAAGAATTTATGCAAGACAATAATTAGTTAAACATCATGAATAGTCAAAGAAAATCCAAGATTACCATTGGGGTAACAAAGTCGATAAGGTTTAACAGACTTTCATTTGTAAGATAAGAAGGGGTTTGCAAGGACTATTATTCTATTTTACAGTGCAATAATGACACTACTCATGCAATGATTACTATTTGCATCACATTACCTTTTACCTCACTACAACGGAAAATACAACACATGGGGAATTGTTTTATACAAAAAAAATATTATATGTTGTTAGTCGCGAACGACCAACAATTGAATGTGGTTTAGCTGATGTCCAAGTAATTGAATGTACATCACACGGACTAGGAGTAGTTGAATACAAGTTAGGAGAATCTTTGTCGAGTCCAAGAAGCCCCAAGAGGGTTATAGGATTGTTAGAAGTTGTCAAAAACATGTAGAATTGAAAATTCAGTTGCATGACTTGTGCTTCATGTTTTTAGCTATCATGAATTGAAGCTGTTATTTTCACCGAGGCTAAAAGTGAGTGGAAAATCATGTGTAGATAGAGGGAACTATAACGTCGCGAAATGGAGGAAGATGAAGGTCAAACATGAGGCGCCACGTACACCTATTAATAGGCAAAACACACTTCACTTGTTAGATGAGCCAATTGAGACAAGTCATTGGTAGATTTTTTAGGCACAATGTATTGACCAGTAAGAATAGCTTTATCTAAATACTCATTGTAAACACACAATCAAAACATATAATGTTTTTCAAAAAACTTATTTGCCTTTCTACTTTGTATTTGCATTGGTTTAGTAGTTCTATAAAAACTCAACTCCATACCATACCTAACGCTCAGTTGAGGTGGTTAAGAAAATTCATAGTCAAAGGAATACTTTCTTGTTTGGTGGAACCGTTTGAAGTAGAAAGAATAATTGGTTGAGAATTATGAATCGATCCCTCAGTTAACTTTTAATTTCAAGAACAATCTCATTTATTTCTCTGTTTTTTTTTTTTCAAAAATTGTAGTTGTAATAAATAAATAATTGCATTTCTAAACTAGTATTTATTTTCATTTAATTTTTGTGAAAATTTATTTCATTGAATAGTATTTTCAAAATAATACTGATAAAAAAATACTTTCAGAATAATAACATTTTATAAGGTAAAAGAGTTTAATCGTCAATTATTGTTAGTGAAATTTTTTTACACTATTAGTCAAACATCTCTAAAGATCTCTCGATTATGATCAACAAAAACTCTTTATACTACTATATATAAATTAAATCATATAATTATATTTATGGAATAGGGCATATAAATTTCTAAAGGATCTGATTACCGGAAGAATAAGGACACTTTCACCTGGTTTGAAAATTAAAACATGCAATACGAAAACTTTCTAAAGTTGTTTAATATTAATCCAAACGACTTTAAATAATTTAAATTGGATTAAATCAAAAGGATCTCATCAGCTTGGGATTTTAGGTAAAAGTTAATGAACAGTGTAACTCAGGATCCATGTTGCGTTTGCTTTTTTAAAGGATCCTCCTTCCTTTATTCCATCCTTATTTAGATGGCCCGGATGTTAAAGGATTATTATCAAAAGATGTCGAAGTACAAATTCTAAAATGATTATCATAATCAACTAGATATTTCATGACGTTAATATATAACTCGTGCCTCATGTGGTTAGCTTTTTTCATACAGCCTCATAAGTAATATCTGCCACTAAATCCCTTTCACAATGAGGAATCGGTGTCACACATACAATCTATAAATTTGAAGTGGTTCGATTTTGATCCAACGATCTAAATTTAATTTTATAATTTAATATTAAATTAAAATAAAAAGTTATATTAAAATTTGAAGTGTTTGATAAAGTTCGGACAATTTCAAATTGCTAACTATATCTGATACACCATAATTCAAATTCCATAATTGACAGCTCTTTGGATTATTTTTAGAATATAAATGTTCAAATTTATCATTTGTTTTTTTTACCATAAACACACATTCAATTACTTGAAAAGAAGGAGGATAAAAACAGATTGATGATGATATGTGTTGAGAAAGTTCCCATCCTCAAATTAAGTCTAACAGAACAAAGCCAACTAAGTCCTGGACAAAAGTACACATTGGAAAACTAGAAAACAGTATGACAGTACCAATAAAAGGTTGAAATCCTTTATAGTTAAAAAAATTTAAAAAAAAAATCAACATTAGAAAATCTTTAAAATTTTGTGGGTGAGTTAATTTTCTTTTATATATTTTTTTGATTTTATTATTTTTCGAAAAATAAAATTTTCAATTTTTTCGATAAATAAAGTATTGATTTTTTAAATATTCTCACAATTTTTTAGGAAAAAAATGATTTAAAATTTTTTTGAGAAAAAAAATATTTTTAATTTTTGTCGATATTTTTTGAGAAAAATAAATTTTAAAAATTTAAAAAAAAAAAACTCCATGAATCCTCTCTCTTGAGCCTATAAAAAATAATTAAATAATAGATCGAGTTTTAAAAAATATTATTCTGATAAAGGCTTAATATTAAAAATTTAGTAATAAATTTTTTAAGGATAATTTTAGAATTTAGAGCTTTAATTTTTTACTGGCATAGATCTAAGTTGTTGCTGACATGGATTTTTTTTCTTTCTGAAACTATGCATCTTTCGTTTATTTTTGTTTTAAAAAGTTTACCTTGTATTTTTTTAATAATCTCTTTTGTTTTAATCCTTTGATTTATGAGGAAAATTATCTATAGTAATTCAGAATATAATTTATTTATGTTTGGTTTTATTTCATAAGTATGAAATATTTATTGTGGTTTAATTGTGACTAATCTCCACCAAATAATATGTTAGAGTACATAAGGAGAATGAATATTGTGACTCGTATTGGATGTTATTTCCACATGTTTAGCTTGATAGGTATATGTATAATTAGTTTTTCTATAATTTTATTGTGATTTTGGATTGATATAAATTTTTTAATTCCTATATAAATGGTAACTTTTTTATACTAATATTATACTTCAAGGATTAATTATTGTTAAACGGAAATAAATATTTTGTATCTATAAAATAATAATTTAATTTCTTCATAAATAAGAGGATTAAAACAAGATATTATTATGTTGTTAGAAAGGGGACAACCTCAACGAGGAGAGAAGAATAGGGGTAAGCAAAATTCAGTTATGCTTGAAAATTAAATCGAATTGAATCGAATTGGTTTTCAGTTTAGAAAAAACCGAACCGAACTGGTTTATAGTTTGTAAAACCGAACCGAACTGGTTCTATAAACCAGTGAACCGGTTTAATACTACAAACTAAACCGAACTGGTTTACAGTTTGTAAATTGAACCGAACCGGTTCTATAAACTAGTGAGCCGATTTAATACTCCAAACCGAACTGAACCGATTTTAACTTATTTTTACTTGTATCAAACCCGAACTGCTTTTGTATTAAATTGAACCGCACTATTTAATTCCTATAGACTTTTTTCCTATTTAATTCATTGACTAGCAGCATGTGAAGGAATGTTGATCAATCAGAATTCACATGTTGCCTTTCCAGATACAGAATACATGCTGCACAATTTAATTCATAGCTTTCCAGATACACGATGCCTTGCATTGGCACAACAATGTTGATCAATCATAATTAATCAGATACATGTTAAACCTTCCCATAAGATAAAATTCACATGCTGCCTTTCCAGATACAAAATACATGTTGCACAGTTTAATGCATAGCTTTCCAGATACAAGTTGCCTTGCATTGGCACAAAACAATGTTGATCAATCATAATTAATCAGAAACATAGTCAGATACATATTAAGCCTTCCCATAAGATAAAATTCACATGCTGCCTTTCCAGATACAGAATACATGCTGCACAATTTAATTCATAGCTTTCCAGATACAAGTTGCCTTGCATTGGCACAACAATGTTGATCAATCATAATTAATCAGATACATATTAAGCCTTCCCATAAGATAAAATTAGAATTAATCAGAAACAGAAACAACAATGTCTAATTAGGGTAATCTTAATCAATCAGTTTCAGCACATCACCGAACCTTAATAGGCTAATGAATTTTGTAAAAATCTATGTCCAACACACATGTAACTAAAAGGCGAACAACAACAAATTCCTCAATATTCTTAAAGTATGATCCCTAAACTCAAATAATCTATTTACTTCAACAATTTTACTTCAAATACAATGACGCTAAACAAAATAGAAACAAATGTCTTTAATCGTCAACGCTAATGACACTAGCAGATGTTGTTGCGTAGAGCGTTGGAGAAATGATCTCTGCAAAAAAAGAGTATTTCGTTATGTTTCAAAAAATTTAAAATACAATACAAAGTTTATAGAACTAAAAATATTGTAACATACATTTCTCAAAGGTTTCAAGTTCTTCAAGGTCCTCATCAAATAGATTTGAGAAATGAGATCCTTTCAGCCAGTCTTGAGTGCAAACAAGCACTTCCACTATCGTAGGTGTAAGATTACTACGATGAGGATCCAACACCCTTCATCCAGTGTTGAAAACAGACTCTGGTGCTACAGTAGACACAGGGATGGCCAACACCTCACGAGCAACACTTGAAAGGATGGGGAATCTAGTTGAGTTGACTTTCCACCAATTCAAAATGTCAAACTCGACAAAATAAAGTTCACACTCTTCAGGAAAGTATTTATCAAGCTCAGACTTAGGATAAATTCAAGACTAATGACACTAGCAGATGTTGTTGCGTAGAGCGTTGGAGAAATGATCTCTGCAAAAAAAGAGTATTTCGTTATGTTTCAAAAAATTTAAAATACAATACAAAGTTTATAGAACTAAAAATATTGTAACATACATTTCTCAAAGGTTTCAAGTTCTTCAAGGTCCTCATCAAATAGATTTGAGAAATGAGATCCTTTCAGCCAGTCTTGAGTGCAAACAAGCACTTCCACTATCGTAGGTGTAAGATTACTACGATGAGGATCCAACACCCTTCATCCAGTGTTGAAAACAGACTCTGGTGCTACAGTAGACACAGGGATGGCCAACACCTCACGAGCAACACTTGAAAGGATGGGGAATCTAGTTGAGTTGACTTTCCACCAATTCAAAATGTCAAACTCGACAAAATAAAGTTCACACTCTTCAGGAAAGTATTTATCAAGCTCAGACTTAGGATAAATTCTTTGCCTAGTTGATTTTTTGTAGAAGCACATACCATGTATATCATTATCATCTTCCTCTGGTTGTGATTCTCCCATACTTTGAGAACCTTCCTCCCTACCTTTATATTCTCGATAAATTGATTTCAAGGAAGATGACAATTTTGTCTTCAATGCCTCACCATTTACTTCAAAAAAATAATCAAGAAAGTAGTTTACATATCCAAATTTGCAAGTTGGGTCCAATACAACAGCAATCAGTAAGAACACGTTTATTCCATCAACGTTGCCCCAATACTTGTCATATGTACTCTTCATACTAATCCCCATCGAATTTATGCTTGCATCATTGTGCTCACATAATAATCAAATATTCCTTCCAATAGCAAATACCTCCTTCATATATATGTTACTAGTAACATATGAATAGCCAGAAATACACATAGTAGCGTCATAGAAAATCTTCAAAAAGGGAAGCACTGTATTAGCAAAGTCCCAATCCTTGGATAGAGGTACTCCAGGGCCTTTATCCTTAGATAGTTCTTTGACATACTTAGCATCGGCAATTTCTAACAAATCAAAGGCTTTTTTATACTTCATAGCCGTTACTAACATCAAATATGTAGAATTCTATCTAGTTTCCACATCTAGACATATGAGACCTTTATAAGAAATTTTCTCCTTTTCAACGCATCCCTTAAACCTTGCCAATCTTGAAGGATACCATCTCACATACTTGACTGCTTTCTGGATTCTTATGATAGAAATGTCCTCATCTTTTAAACCTTCCTTTACAATCAAACTCAAGATATGTGCACAACACTGCATATGGATATATTATCCGTTCAAGAGCCAACAGTTCCTCGCATTCATCCACTTCTTCATAAATTTAATTCCAACATCGTTAGACGATGCATTATCTACTGTTATGCTAAAGACACGATTCAACTCCCAAGTTTTTGAACATGTCTCGACTTCCTTAGCCATGAACTCTCCTGTATGGCTTGTGATTTGACAAAAATTCAAGATTCTCTAATGCAAATTCTATTTTTTATCAATGAAATGTGCAATTAGACTCATGTAGCTTAGATTTTGGATAGAAGTCCATGTGTCCGTCGTAAGACAAACCCTCCCACAATGTTTTGAGATGACAATTTTAAGTCTTTCTCTCTCCGCATCAAAAAGTGACCAAATAGCACACCTTAATGTAGTGCGGGATGGAATATCAAATTGTGGTTGTAAGACATTCACAAAGTTTCGAAAAAACACATTCTCCACAAATCGAAAAGGAAGCTCTGCTCCCACAAGCATCTTCACAAGCTCCAATCGACATGCCTCTTGAAGCCATCTAAAGGATCTTTTCTTCGTGTTCTCTCTGCAGCTAAGGGAAATGGTGAGTTCTTGTATGGTGCCGCAACTATTTCATCCAACCGATCAAATACTACACCATTTCCCTCATTTTCATTCCCTACAAAAATTTAAAATTAAAAAAAATACAAAACTTTCCTGCTTTACATTTTAGCAAAAAGAAAAGTTAAAGTAATGAGTGAGTGAGAACAGCTATAATAATATCTTGCGTTGTCAATATAATAATATATTTTTTCCCATTGAATGTTTATTCTTTTTCCATTGGCAGCACAATTATGTTGCCCCTCCTTGTCTTTACACTTCAGACTTACATCCCAACTAATTACTAAACCCTCTAGTGAAAGAACAAGAGGAAGAAAAATAACAGAAGCCTGGGACAACATTCTATATGATGAGCCTATTACAAATCAAAGATCAATAACAGATTCATAGCCCGAAAACAAAATGACAAATCAGATCAAACCTTTAACTTGAATTTAATCTCATCTCAATAAAACCTCTACAACCATATAGAAAAACTTTTATAGGGTAAACAACAATTTTTGAAAAAAATCCATTCTCCTCCTTCACAAAATAGACACGATGCTTGAAAAAAAAATCAACAAAATAGAAGAACAATAATTCAATGAAACAACACACCCAACAAAAACAATCAAAACTAAACTAAAATGTTCGAAATAAAAATCAAAGACAACTATTGAAACAACATAAATGAAGAATAAATAAGAGAAAAAACCAATGCTATTGATTACATAAATGCAGATAAAAAGAAATCAACAAGCATGAATACAAATACAGAGATAAACAAAAGCCAAATTACACAAAACTTCAAAAAAATACAGCAAAACAATCAAAAGTAGAGTACTAATCATGGTAGAAATAAAATACATGGGAAAAGCATGAACTCACTCAAAAGGTTATCAGACAAGCAAAATCATCAACCAAAATAATGAAGATGAACCAAAATGGTGAAACAGCGAAAGCGAAGGTGGATGAATACCTGCGAGGAAACGACGGAAGAGGGAGGGCGTAGACTCACGAAGAGAGAAAATGAAGTGCGATGAATTGTTGTGCGAAGAGAGAAGGCGAAGTGCGATGAACTGTTGTGCGAATAGAGAAGACAGGGGGCGATGAACTGTTGTGCGAAGATAGAAGAGATGGCTTTTCTATTTGCGGCGGCGGTGACGGACGACGGCGGCCATAAACTTCATTTCAATTTTAGGGTTTTGTTCTGATTTTAGGGTTTTGAGATTTTGAGGTTTTGGTAGAATTAAAACTAAATTTGGTTACGGTGCACCTATATTTTTTAAAATCAGTTCAATTAAAAAAACTGATTTTAAAATAAAGTTTGGTTTTTAATTTTTTTGAACCGGTTTAGTTTAAAACGGTTTGGTTCGGTTCAGTTCTATAAATCAATTCAATTTTTGGTTTTTTTGTCCATCCCTAGATAGGAAGGATCTCCAAAAATATTATAGGGAGAAAATGCTACATGTACTCCATAGACTTATACTTGAAGAAAAGGCAATGCTCAACAAGAAGTGTCAATTTTCCAAGATATTGTACTAGATAATCCAAGTAATATTTTGCTAAAGGCATTACACAAACCAAGAATAACATTAATTTGTGGGCAATTTAAAAAAATATTTTATTAAAAATTATAATTTTTTTAGCAACAAAGTTATATTTATGAAAAAATAAAATTTATAATAATGATATAATCATAAAATATGTAATATTATAAATTTAAAATATTTTTATATTATTTTTAAAATACATAAAAAGTTCATCATTTGAAATATTGGTAGATTTGCCCCAAAAAAATAGAAATTATGTTGCTTATATAATATATGATAAATAAAAATTTGAAACATAATAAAAATATTATTGAAATTAATGATATTAATATTTGTTGTTAGTTATTACAAAGAGTTGTAGTAACTAACAACAACCAATGAAAAATTTATATACTTTTACGGTCTCTATTTTTATTTATAAAAACTTATTTTATAAAAAAGTTCATTAAACATCATTTATCAAAGCCTCAATAACTAACAACAACCAATGATGAAATTTATATACTTTTACGATCTCTATTTTTGTTTCATCAGCAGATCCCGCCTCACCAACAACAACAATCAAGACCTCAATACTTGCAGCAACAACAACTAATAACAGCAGCAACAATACTTTCAATACTCCCAACAGCAGCAACCGCCTCCAGATTTTCAGCAACAACATCAGGATCTTCCAAACCCCGCCTTCCAACAACAACAATGTTTTAATGATTATCGATATGTTCCGTCATTTTCACAACAACTTCTTCAACCACAAGCAGATCAAGCTCTATACCGACCAACTACGCCAACAGTTCGCTTGATTAGACCAGATTTAAATCAACCTCATCTAGTTATAGCTCTGTCGACTAGTAGTGGTGTACTTGAAGATGAATTGCAATATCAAACCATATTGTCTCCAACATCAATTAATAATACTTTTGAGGGACTTTTGTCGTCAAGTAATATTCCATCAAATAATGATGGAGGGAGTGAAGTTAATGATCAGAGCAATTAATATGATGATTGATGTATTTGAATAATATTTGCTATCTTTATTTTTAGTTTATACGAATTTATTATACATTATTATTTAATTATGGTATGTTTAACTTTTGGTTTGTATGACATAATTTATTAATTTTGGAATGTTTTATTTTGTTTCGTATATATAATTTAATTTTATATAATTTATTAATATATAATATTTATTTTAAATTTAAATTTTTAATTTTTAAATTATATTAATTTTTTATATATAGTATCATTTTTAATATTAATTTCGGATTTTATAAATAAAAAATTTAATAAAGTCACACATTTGTGGCGGCTTAAGCCATCACAAACTGATTATTTTATGTCATGTCATCCTTTGTGGTGGCCTAAACCCTCACAAAGGACAACTTTTGTGGTTGCCTTACCCCTCAAAAACGCTAATTTTTTAAAAAAAATTTAGTCTTTTGTGGCAGCCTAAGCCCTCATAAATTTGTGGCAGACTTTTTCATCACAATTTTGTGACGGCTTCAAGCCCTCACAAATGGTAACTAAAAAAACTCAATTTTGTGGACGTTTTGGCCGCCACAAACTTTTGTGACTAGCTTATTTGTGGATGTCAAAGACAGCCACAAATTTGCCTGTTGTGGCTGTTTTTCTCCCTTTGTGAAGGCATTGACCCCACAAATCGTTGTTCTTCTTGTAGTGTTTGTAATACAAATGTAATTATGAAATATGTAATATTATACATATAAAATGTTTTTATATATTATTTTCAAAAAAACATAGAATGTTCATATTTCAAAAAATTAGTAAAATTAATTATATTAACATTTAACATTTTAGTTTATAGAAACTTATGTACTTTAGAGTTTAGTCGTTACGAGCAGTCATATTATAAACATCTCCCTTACAAAAATTCAAATTCTTTTAACAAAAGATGAATTAAAAGAGAATTTTTATAAGGGCTAAAAATAAAATTTTAAATTTTATAAGGACTGAAAAATTATTTAACCCAAAGAAGAATTATTAAAAACTACCGAAAGTCACAAGGTTTTGGTGGTTTATTACAATCTTTCATTTAGTTACAAGCATTTTGCAGGTTTCTAACACAATGCATGAGCCTATGCTGAAAATTTGATAGGGAAGAAAGAATCTTTTCATAAATTGAATTGCAATTTGTTCTTTGTCTATTTTATTCTTGTCTATTTCGACTCTAAACCATTTTAAACACATTTTTGTTTATCTATATAAAATAGAAACTTGATTAGTTTGGTAATTATTATTTTAATCTCTTGGATATGATATTTGGGACTTCTATTCTAATTTCTACTACTATTGCGACAGGAACCCACTTGCCCTTAAGTGTGTTTTGGCGCAACGTCTAATATTCACGGTTGCACTCCTTGCTATCTTGAAGTTTAGTATCTCGTCTCATGTAGGGATGATAATTAGATTCAAATTTAGTGGGTACCTGCAAAAAAAAAAAAAAAAAAAATCATAATGAGTAGAGTAAAAACCTGCATAATGGATAAATATGGGCACGAGGACGAATAATTACCTGCAAAACGGGTGCAGATACTATAGTACCCACCTCGCTCCGCATCCGCACTTATTTAAATATATTATTTATTTATTATATTAGTGTTTAGTTTAATTAATTGTTTTCTTTTATGTTTTAACATCTATTAATATCATTGTACCACTATAATATTTATAATCGAAAGATAAATGTTTGCAAACTTTTTAAGAATTTGATTATGATGAATATGTAAATAATTGTGACTTTATAACTAAGAGTTATATCTTATTAATCGTGACTTTATAATTATACTTGTTTTTATAGATCTCGAATAGTATTGTCATATGACTTACAAATTCATAAGGTTATATGATGAATATTTGAATGTGTATTGTAACGAGTGTTCATTTGAAATGTTTTGAGTTATAAAATATTTTGGTTTATAATACTTTAAGATTAGACATAAGATATTTGAATAATTTTTAAATTTAATCACAACAATATCATTTATTTATCAATCTATTTTAATTAAAGTGTGAATAATGAGTATGGGTACAAACACTTAGATATCCAGAGAGTAAGTGTACGAATATTAAAGTTGATATCTAATAAGGTACGAATACGGACACAAGTATAGTATTTTTTTAAATTGCAGATATAAAAATAGATACTATAGTATCCTACCCAAACCTTACCTATTATCATCTCTAGTCTTATGATCTTCCTACCAATGTTGCCCTAAGGCTTGCACAGCCTTGTATTTCAATTTTATCTCAAGAGTTCTTAGTATATCATACTTATGAATATACTTATGAATGCACATGTATAGGATATTTGAACATCATCATTATCAACACTAATTTAATATAAGGTAGCTCATATATGCGACTAAGAACATTACAAAGGCAATAGCAAATAACATAATGCAGCAATCATGTCACACATAATCCTCGTCAACAATAAACCACTAACAATTACTTATTACTAAGCTTTATCATCACCAAATAATCTTAATTAATAACTATTCACCATTACTTAACAATTATTAATTTTTTTTTCTACTATTAAAAGAAAATTATTAATTTTTTTTCTATTATTAAAAGAAAATTATTAATTTTCTATTAAGCCCCTAATTGATTTTCTTACTTGCCAATCCATTACCTAAATTGCCTAATTGATTTTTACATTTATTTTAAAGAATTAATCATGATAATCTTTTCTAATTGATTATTTAGTCAACCTAGATTTTCCGACTTTCCTAATTGATAATTTGACTTGTCTAATTAATTATCTGACTTTCTTAATTGATTATTTAATAAACCTAATTGATAATCTTACTCGAAATTGACTGGGATAGACAAGACACCTGGTACTCCACGAGTAAAATGTGTGTCTCATTAAAATAATTTAGTATTTAACAAAAAAAATTTTAATGGTGTCAAATATTTACGTAAAATCTTCCTACCAATGTAACTTTTAAGACTTCCCAAACCTTGTACTTCAATGTTATCTCACTCAACCCCTAACATGTCATTTACTTAATTGATTAACTCATTTACCTAATTGATTATTACTTTATTTTAATCCATCAATAACTTAATTGATTCATCCTTTCAAATTATAATCTAATCGACTATCTGACTTTTTTAATTGATTATTTAGTCAAACCTAGTCGATTGTTATTTATTAGTTCATCATATGTAACACTTAGACTGTTTCAGCCTCTTTACTAACATTCTAATCGAGTACCTATTCTTCCTAATCGAATTGCTAGTTACCTAATCAATGAATTAATTATCTTAGTCAACTAACTTAAATATCCTTTAATTACTAACTAAGTATTCTTCCTAATTGATTATCCTATAAGACCTGATCGATAAAAACAAAACAATTCTAACAAAATCATGATCAACATTTATCACCAATTAATCTTCAACAAATAACACATCATTCAACAACTACTATACTTGATCAATTCAATCATCATCAATATTTAAGGAAACACATCAAGGACGTTTTAGTCAACACAAATATAGCCTAATTCGAGATTTAAGGATTATGCAATATTTCTATTTAAATTAATAATTTTATTGACCATTATACTTATAGGTCAAATTCACTTCATAACTTAAATGATGAAAATGTATGATTGAACACAAAAGGTTGAAAGAAGGTATCCTTATTGTCTCAAACAACCTTAAGAGCTAAAAAAATAGCAAGAATTATTTAAAAAATGTTGTTTTCTTTCAAAAGAAAATAGAAACGTATTTGAAAAGGGATTTAACGTATAAAATGTGATTTTAAATTTTCCTACAATTTTATAGTAACATCTGATATTGATTAAATGAATGACCTAATTGATTTTTTTTTTTAAAAACCTTTATACGGACATATGATAATTGATTATCTCAAATAATAAATTATAATACTAAATCAATTAATTGTTGTAGCTTGACTTTTCAGATAATCACCAATATAATTATTATCAATGTATCTTTGTTTGTAAATCAAACTTATAGCTTAGTCTCCGATTATATTTAGAAATTTCACAATTCTCAAATTCTTCTAGGTTAGAATTCATTCTCTTATTATCAATGAAGTAATTTGGTATTCCCAAAATTTATTATTGGATTGAATATAGTAGTGATAGAGCTACTTCTTGTTGTCTATGCATAATTGCATATGGCGGGTATTTTTATGAATATCTATGCTACCGTGAGTTGTTATGTTTTGAATTTAGGAATTACAACTACATTGTATGCTTAGTTTACCGTAGTTACGGTGACTATTGAAACAATCTACAAAAATTGTGACATTTTCTTTAGTAAGATTTTTTTCGAGACAATAGTTTACATCCATTTGAATTGTTTTATTAGCTTTTGATATAGTATTTCCGAACATTTTATTTTTAATAATAATCTTAGAATTCTACGAATAATAAGTGATTCAGTTTAGATGCCAAAATATACAATTTTTAAATCAAACAATTATCCAATGTTTTGTTAGCATGTTGAGTTATAATTGATTGTTTTTTATTTTCTAACGGGATTCAAATATAACTCATCACATTATAGAATATAATCTATTTTATTAGATCCAACTCCATTTGATGTTATTCTAATCTAATGTAAATTTTAATGTCAGAGATATGTCTTTCACATTCATCAAGATCATCAATGGTCTTCAATACTTCTTCTGTATTGAAAATCATATCCATTTTATAAATAAAGTGAAATTTATATTTCATACCATTTGTAATAAAGCAAAGAGTCAAACATCAATATTAACTTTATTATTAAGATTAAAATCAATAACCTTACCATATCTAACTAGAAATAAAGATTAAAAACGTATAGAAAGGGAACAATTTCGGTAGAAATAATTATTGTGCACACGTGACAATCAATTCAAATAAATGAGCGCAAAACAAGTTAGAAAACGAATAGATCGGATGATTACTCCTTTTTTGTCCGCAAAATGTCAAAGGTTGAACAAGAATTGAGAAATTTGTGTGGCCAAAATATTTTTCACAACAATTAATGATATTTTTTTGATCAAAAAGGATACATATCTTAGAAACTTTATGGTACAATTTGAAAATAAAAAAATTACTTTTTGGTCAAGTATCCACCAGATCCCATCACATAAATTCTGATTCTCCCTACGGTCTTCCTAGAATCTCTCTTTCTATCACTGAATCTGTTTCTTCCAAAATCTTATCTTTTTGTTGGTTTCTTCTCTCATTGGTGTTTGTGTTTCCAATAAAATATTTCATTGATTAGCAGAAGTTAAATGGTATTTGTTCTGTCACAATATATATGATCACTTACTAGGGCATATTTTATACACTGTTTCTCTGGATGATTTATTGTGACTTTCGTTACTTGTAAAGTGCAGGAAATTATTATTATTATAGTGATCTATTAGTTTGATATGTTATTATAATTAAATGTATCGTATATGCTACTTCGCTATTGTATTACATTATTTTAGTTTATATAGATTATTAATACTCGATATTGTTAAGTTGAATATATCTCACGCTATCAAATTTAAGACCTAATAGTTGTGTGTTGTGAGTTGCACGCGGTATTTACCGCCCTGTTATTTACCGCCCTGTTTATCAACCACAAGATAAATTATTGATATGCTAGTATGTGTTAATTTTATGATCAAATTTCTTGTTTTATATGCTATGTACATAGTCAGAACATAGCTATAGGCCACATTTATTTATTTATTTCTGTTCTGTTCTGTTCTGTTCTGTTTGGTTTTGCTTTTGAACTGTCATTTTTGTTATTTTCTATTACCTTGACTGAAGTTATTTTTTACCTTAATTCTTTTAGTGCTTCGTTGATTGAAGAGAATTAAGAATCTGAAATAGCTATGGTCGATTGTGAGCCTCCAACACGTCTTCAGGTGATATATAATATACTGCTAATTAGTACTTCAATTATTATAACTTTACTTAAAGAGGCATTATTTGATCATTTAAGTTATTTGGCATTATCAGGGAAAATTTGTTGTAATAGTGGTTTGTTGGCTTCTTGGCAATGGGTGTCTTTTCTCTTGGAATAGTATGCTGACAATAGAAGATTACTATGTTTCCTTGTTTCCGGTAATTTATCTACTTTCTGATTAAATTTTTAATTAGTCTAGTTACTCTTGTGTAGAAGTATATGAATCATAGATACTAACATAAACACTGGACTCACTCGATACTAATATTGACAGGTTGACATTAGTAATAATTTGAAAAAATGAATTGATTGAATATAATTAATGTGCCAATGTCATGTTGGTGTCTGACACCGACATGCGTCGAGACACAGGAACACACATTTGATAAGTGTCGGTTCTTAGAGGTAGCAGCATCCAGTTTTGGCCATTTTCATGTTTCTGTCAGATAATGTTTTGCTGCAATATATAGATATATAACACCAAAGTCAAGGGAAATCTCACAATATGGATATATAACAACTCTGAATTGCCTTCACAGATTTATAAATTTTAGGGAAAATCTAAAAATAGAGTTAACTAATAACCTTCCAGATTGTTATTTTGTTAACTAACCTTAGTTCATTTACTGTTTTGGTATCCATTAACAATAGGGAATGAATCCTTCATCATAAAATTTCAGTTTATTGTTGCAATTATTTGACATTCTGAACAAGAAATTCAAGTGATTGTATTTTTAAAATTTGATTCACATGTCTTCTTTCATCAGTAGATATTGTTAACTATGACCATATGCAGTTTAATTTCAACTTGTGGTTCTCAGATGTTGTTACTTGTTATTATTGTTATGAATTATATCATAGCATTGCTTTTGGATAGAACTTTTTAATTTCTTTTTTTCTTCTTTGTGCAGAAATACCATCCTTCTAGAGTGCTTACTCTTGTATATCAACCATTTGCATTTGGAACACTAGCAATACTTACTTACTATGAAGCAAAAATCAATACAAGGAAGCGGAATCTCTTTGGATATACACTCTTTTTCTTGGGGATTTTGGCTGTGTTAATTGTAAATCCTGTTCATTGTTTGTAACCTTTGATTCCTCTAGGATATTGTTGTGATTTTATTTTTCCTATGTATTTACCATAGTTGGATTTAGCAACATCTGGTAAAGGAGGGATTGGAACTTATATTGGTGTATGCATAGTTAGTGGTGTATTTGGAATAGCTGATGCTCATGCACAAGGAGGAATGGTTGGAGACCTATCCTACATGGATCCGGATTTCATTCAGGTCAGCATCACATTGGAAATTTGGAATTCAGTGTTGTCAAATAGAAACGCCATGTTATAATTAATGGAATTTGAACAAAATGTTATTATTCAAAGATACGTTGTTTAGTATATAGTGTTGTCAAGTAGCAACTATAGTGGCGCTATAGACTTAGGTTGCAGTGTAGCAAAATTTGAATAAACCGTTGATTTTGAAATTCATAATTGACAACATTGATGAAATTATTATGAGGTTGAAAATATTCTTTCTAAAGTTCTAACATTATGCAATTTTATTTTCAATGGTTTTATTGTTACAGTCTTTTCTTGCTGGTGCTGCAGCATCAGGTGCCTTAACATCTGCTTTGAGGTTAATTACAAAAGCAGTTTTTGAGAATTCTCAAAACGGTCTTCGCAAAGGAGCTAGTAAGTTCAACACTCTCAAATAATGCATAAAGACATTCATAATGATTATGTGGTTTATTGAAAATTCATCACTAAAACTAATTATGGCTGTTGTTGTACTCTATGCAGTTACGTTCTTTGCCATATCAACATTCTTTGAGCTTTTGTGTGTTATTCTCTATGCATTTGTGTTTCCTAAATTACCAATTGTGAAGTACTACCGTTCAAAAGCAGCAGCTGAAGGTTCCAAAACTGTTTCAGCTGACCTTGCTGTAGCTGGAATTCAGACCTCAACTGGAGGAGTACTGTTTCTTTTCTTTTCAACTTTTCATGGAAATTTATAACTTTTTTAGATTCAGTTTTATTCAGACTAGTGTATTTTTTCAGGCTACTGAAGATTCAAGGCTAGTTGAGCGCAAAGGAAATAAGCAATTGTTAATGGAAAATATTGATTATGCTCTTGATTTGTTTATGATATTTGCTCTAACATTGTCTATTTTCCCTGGATTCTTATCAGAAGATACTGGATCACACAGTTTGGGAACCTGGTATGTGATATGGTTTTGTAGTGTTTGTATTTGTTGAAATATGAGATATATTATTTGTAGTGTTTTAGTTCCTTTGTTCTGTTTTTTGTGTGTATGAGCCGATTTAAGAGTTGATTGATATTTCAATATGTTTCAGGTATGCTCTTGTTTTAATTGCTATGTATAATGTGTGGGATCTTATTGGAAGATACATTCCACTGATTAAAATCCTGAAGTTGGAGTCAAGAAAGTTGATCACTATAGCAGTCATTTCTCGATTGTTACTTATTCCAGCATTTTATTTCACTGCAAAGTATGGTACACAAGGTTGGATGATACTGTTGACATCATTCTTGGGGTTATCTAATGGTTATCTCACTGTTTGTGTCCTCACTGAAGCACCTAAAGGGTACAAAGGACCTGAACAAAATGCATTGGGAAATTTGTTGGTATTGTTTCTTCTTGGAGGTATTTTTGCTGGGGTAACACTTGATTGGTTGTGGTTAATTGGTAAAGGATGGTGATAACACAACCAAGATAAATTATAGAAAATAGCAGAGGCATATTCACAAATAGATTCTTTTTTCTACGTTCTTATTCTTCATTATGAATATTTAGAAATTCTTTGGTCAATATTGGTGTTTTATTCTTGTTAAAGCTAAATCGAATTAAGATCATACTTTTTCCAATTTTTTCAGTTGATTCACCACAGGTAATGCATGCCTAAATTTTATGTCTTGAAAAGATTTACTCATGGCATGCCACTTTAGAGTAAAATTTGTTGCTTAGTTGTTAGAAAGGTACTTGCGTAGTAAAATAAGTAATAAGTAAATGTAGACACAAGTTACAACCCTCCAAATAGGAACTTGCCAATCCATGAGTATACCATGAAGTTACAAAGGTGGTACATGTGAACCAACCCCCACGGCGAAATAGGCGCAAGGAAAGAGCAATAGACCAGACCAACCCATGTAAACGAAATGGTCCGCTTGTAACGAGTCATCCATAATATCAAATAAATTATTTTGATCTTTGGTAAATTTACCAAAGGCGATAATCATAGTCATCCTCCTATTCAACTATTTCAATTATTTCTGAACATCTCCTAACATTTTTTAGGGATGGAACCTTCGAGTCTTTTTTCATTTTACATATGTATGATTTCTCGTAGATTGTCTCTTCTTTTATATTGAGTTTTAAATAGCAAAATCCTTACAATAATATGTAATTTATAAGTAATATTTGCAGTAGAATATATTAAAATATTGATGTGTTAAAAGGTAAATATATTTTTGAATAATTATATGTAGACTAATTTTGCTTTATTACAAAGGAAAAGGTAAAACGTTAATTGACTAATAGAATTCATGCAACATATATTAAAATATGGCACTATTGATAAGATTTTTTAACTTTAAAGATGCAGGTGTTATTTTTAACATTTATTTCTACTTAGAATTGGGATTTTCAAACTTTTTGTTTTCTTTAAGTGCTCATTCTGATGATATATTTGTTAAATAGTTCATTTATTTATTTATATATTCTTTATTTTGTATGAGTTATATTAGTTTTTATACATTATATTTTTAAGTTTATGTAAATTTTGACATAAGTTCACATTAGACTAATTAAGTGTATAGTTAAAGAGGATAGTCCATTTCAATGAAAATGTGAATGAAGATTCACTAATAGGTCTATAGTCTTTCTCAGTAGTTGGATCTAAGTATATAGCAAAGACTTCTTATGATAAAGATTACACTTCTTCCTTAAATTTTAGTCAGGCAATAGTTAATATCGTATTACTCAAAGTAATTGCCATTATAGTATCACTATGTATACACCAACACTTAAAGTGAATTATTCAGCTTGTTTGTAAAAAATGAATAAGTTCACATGTCCTTCAAGATTGTTTTTATATACTCTATGAGTTTATATATAACTTAATAGGAAAAATTCTTGTGTAAACACAAGAATTTAGACACACACATAAAAATAAAAAATAAAAAATAGAAAAATAATAATTAAATAATATATAGTTTTAAAATAATTAAAAGAAATATAATTTTTCGCATATGTGGTCAAATAGTGTTCAAATTTTTTGTGCTTACACAAGAATTGCTTCTCAGTGGAACGACTTGTCATCATGACTCAAAAATTAATAAATTTAAGTATGTAAAGATAGAGAAATTTTAGTAAAGAAAATTTTGCCGATAAACTATAAATTGTAAAAATAAAATGTAAACTTTTGAATAATTGATATTGCGAATAAGTGTATGTTTGGACAGATGAATAACCATTTTAAGTGTACTTTTGAATAATTATTTCACAAACAAAAATAATATTTACCAAAAACACTTAAGCCAAATGAAAATTTAATACAAATCAATAGTTGGTGTGAACTTTAATTATATTTAAACTTCAAGCAAATACTATAAGTGCAAACAAATTCTCTATCTAGTCTTTTGGATATAGAACAATTTCAATTACTTTAACTATTGATTCATCTAAATAATTAGAATGTAAAATGAAATTTCCAAATAATTATTTGTCATGATCAAGAAATGTCAAGAGTGGGTTACCAAAAATTATAGGCAAGAAGAGTTTGTTGATGTTTAAGACATTGGAAATTTCAAGTAGTGAAATGATTAAAAGTTAGTGAAATGGTTAGAAGTTATTCATTTTCAAACAAATATATTTAGTATTATTCATCTTTATTTTGTTTTGATTATGATATGTGTTTTTTTAATTATAAAAAGAAAAAAAATGATACGTAGACACATTCTATACCTTAGGAAAAATACTCACCTCCTATATGTGGTCTTCAACAATAATGACAACAAAGAAACAATGTTATTGAAGCATTTGTGGACTAAGAATGTGACACAAATTGAAATGGATGTGGCTTTGTTGCATTACATAGTGTCTTTATGTAAGTGACTTGAACCAAATGCAAGAGGGTGGTTGCTAAACGTATTGTTTAGAGTTGAAGTTTTTAAACATATTAAATAACTCTACTTGAATAGACAAGTGAAAGAGTTTATTTTACATTATATATTGGTGAAACAAAATAGAATGGAAGCAAAACATCAAAGAAATATGATGCTTTAGAAAGTGCCACATCAGAATTTTTGTGAGTTGGCAAATTTTAGAATAATGTGACATATATATAGATGAGTTGTCGCCAATAGAATTCGAGACTCTTTTTAATATATTATAATAGATATATCTCAATTAAAACAAATTTATATAGCATCAATCTATTCAATGTAATTTGAGCTTATATAATGTAACACAATCCAACATATTTACATGAATAAAGGACGTCGTCATTTTGGTCTTTGACTCAACAAAAAATAAAAATATCAGTCAGCTTATTCTATGACGTTATAATAGTTATCGACTATTTTGACTGTAAATTATGTCTTTTATAGACTTTTATGATAGTAAGTTATATCTTTCAGATGCTATTTTGATGATACGAGAATTAATTTGAGTTTTTGGCTACGTCAGAGACAAAAAGACAATACCCTACACTTTTGAGGACTAAAAGGATAGTTTATCGAATTTGAGCTCAAACTATGTCATGTGTATGTGGATTAACCTATCCATAGAAAGGCAGATTCGATAACATACACCCCATTTATCTCATAATGAGTGTCGTTTAAGGTTTTTGTACACATATTAAAATATACAATAATTAGAAGAAATAGAAAAATCATTTTACCAAAATACCACCATTTTAACTATTGATGTGTTTTTCACTATCATTAATATAAAATATAATAATATTTTGTAAATTGCGTATATAGTAATCATTGAATGAGATTTAAAAATAAAATTAAAATTACGTCAAAAATTGAAAATGACATTTATTTTAAAACAACTATTTTTTTGTTAAAGTGACATTTATTATGATAGACGAAATATTAACTTCTATTGAGTGGAAAATCACACATATAATCTCCACCAAAACACTCATTCCAATAATGAAGACGTATCGTGGCATGTTAGGTTATCTAACTTGGTTGAGTAGACACCGTGGTAGTGGTAGCTAGCCTATGTCATCTTAAGATCTCCGCACTAGACATGTTGTATTCAGGGTAGACCATAACCCTTAGCGATCAGAACATTTGCACAAGTTTTATTTAGAGAAGCCTTAAAAAAAATTATAATATACCGGGACTTTGAAAAATTACATTTATATCATTCATTTTATATAATGATCACTCTAAAATTTTATATTTGCACCTTATGTTCAAAATAAATATTCATTTTCTAAACAGAGACTAAGACTAAATCTAACTTTTCTCAACTATAACCTCGTCTATCCACCCATCACCACTGTAAGTATGTGACAATTGTTGCAGCTACCAGGCGCTGTCACCAAAGCCCAAAGGTCATAATCTTGATATTAGGGTATTCTTGTGTTTAGATTTTCTGATTTACTGATTTAGGAATTCAATTTGTTTGAAATGATTGATTTTCTGATTTTAGAAACTCATTATCTATCAGGATTTAATCTAATGTTATGATTTTAGATTTTAGGAACTCATTATTGATTGTCATTTACGATGGTACTATTTGATCCAAGAAATTGTGATGCTCTTGATTCTAAAATGATTGATTTTTTAGTTACGAAAGGTCTTAAAACATATTTTTCTATTGTAAAGAAAGTTTGGATTTAATTGAAATGTTAGTTGAATTTGACTCAAATGTCCAATAGCATGTTACACATATTACATATAATAATGTTCACTTTCAGTATCTTGAACATAACATACAAAATGAATTAATATGTTGTTTGATTTTGCAATTGAAAATGAAATAGTTAGAAAGATCAAACAAACAAAGAATCTCTGAGTAATACTTGATTGTACTGCTGATGTTAGTCACCAAGAGCAAATGTCTTTGATAATAAGATATGTTGATGTTTCTTCAAACTATGTTACTATTGAGGAATCTTCGTTAGAAAAGCTTATATTGTTTTCCTAATACAATGTTTGCATATAGAATTTTGTTCATTATTTCTGTGACAATTGCTTATTCAGAAAGGAGTTTTTCAAAATTGAAGATGTAGAAGTCTTACTTGCGATCTACCATGTTACAAGAAATACTTAACGAATTAGCATTGATAGCTATTGAAAATGATCTTTTGGAGACAATACAATATGAAGACTTGGTTGATGAATTTGCTTCAAAAAGTGTTAGAAGGATGACTCTTTTTAAATAACAAGAATGTTAGTATTAGTTTGATGGTATATAGTACCTAAATTTTGTCTGACCAATTAAAAAATAATTCTAAAAAAAAAGTAATAATAGGTTTAATAAAAATTTTGTACTTATTATTATTAACTAAAAAGTCGTCATTTTATAAATGGTCCAAATTTTGAGTCTATATTTATATGGGTTTCCATTACATTATATTTAACAAAAAACAAAAAAAGATCAGCCACTCGTCTCCATTTTAATTTTAACTTTTTTTATACTAATAAGGTTATATCTTCACCATTTGTACATTCAATCAAAAAAATCAACCACTTATTTCTTTAATTATCTGAGGTTGTTTGATTTTGCTGCAAAACAATAAAAAAAAAATTAGAACTCAATTTTATCTCATGAACACGCAAATTCATCATTTTAGCCTATAAATTTGAGACAAAAAAAAAAAAAAATCAACCAGAGAGAAGAAATTTGGTTGAGTGGAAATTTGATTGAGTAGAAAAAAAATACGGGAGTTTTATTTTATTTTATTTTTCACAAAAATCAGAATATAGGAAGAAAAGCTTTTTTTTATCTGAAATAAATAAAAAAGGGAAGAAGCATTTTAAAAACACATAGGAGTAAAGGTAAAGAGATCCAAAATTCAAAGTCTTTTTAATAACACAACCAACAATAATTAGATAACAAAAACATGAAATTAGAAGAAGGTGGGAGAAGAGAACTGTTACCGATACTAGTGTCTCCATGGTCTATGCATAGCCTCAGTCTCCACATCTTTGCCTTTACCCGCTTACGGCATGTATCTCCTCTCTCACCTTTGTTTTTATGTATGTTGTTTCTCATATTAGGATATGTATGGGATAGATACTAAATAGTTGAACGCAAGCTACCACCCAAGCCTGAATGTGCTCCAATAAAACAAAAACTAAGGAGGATGAAGCCTGATATGTCACTAAAAATTAGAGAAGAGGTCAAGAAGCAATTTGATGTTGGTTTCTTAGCAGTGGAAAAATATTCTCAATGGGTTGCTAATATTGTCTTAGTTCCAAAAAAGAAGGGAAAGGTTCGAATGTGCGTTGATTATCGGAATTTAAATAAAGCTAGTCCTAAAGATGATTTCCCTTTGCCTCATTTTGATGTCCTAGTAGAGAGCACTGCTCAATATTCTATTTTCTCTTTCATGGATGGTTTCTCAAGATACAATCAAATCAAGATGGCTCTCGAGGATACAGAGAAAACTACATTCATCACGCAATGGAAAATTTTCTGTTATAAAGTGATGTCATTTGGATTGAAGAATGCTGGAGTAACTTATCAAAGAGTAATGGTAACTTTGTTTTAGGACATAATGCAGAAGGAGATAGAGGTTTATGTGGATGATATGATTGAAAAGTCTCGGACCAATGAATACCATGATGTTAACCTTCAAAACTTGCGACTAAGGAAGTTCAAACTTTGTTTAAAGCCTGCTAAATGCGCTACTTGGATTTATCGTTAGTCGAAAAGGGATATGAGTGGACCTAGATAAGGTAAGAGCAATACAAGAAAAGTTGGCTCCACAAACGGAAAAAGAAGTCCATGGCTTTTTGGATATATTGAATTACATTGTCAGACTCATATTACATGTCACCGCTACATGCGAGCCAATTTTCAAGTTGTTGCACAAATACCAAAAGGTTGAATGGAATGAGAATTGCCAAAAAGCTTTTGAGATGATTAACCAGTATTTGTCAAAACCTTCAGTCTTGGTGCCTCTTGTTCTTGGGAAATTGCTTATTATGTACTTAATAGTACTTGACGAGTCAATGGTTTATGTACTGGGGCAACATGATGAATCTGGTAAGAAAGAGCACGTTATTTATTATTTGAGCAAAAAGTTCACTAATTGTGAAACAAGGCACTCACTGCTTGAACAAACCTTTTGCGCATTAGCATGGGCTGCTCGTCAATTGAGGCAATACACGTTATGTCATACAACTTGGTTGATGTCCAAAATGGAAGGATTGTCTGTTGGCAGATGTTGTAATCAGAATACAACTTAGTGTATGTTACACAGAAGGCTATAAAGGGAAACTCACTAGCAGATTATTTGGTCCAACAACATATAGAAGATTATCAATCAATGTTGTGTGAATTCCCCGATGAAGGCATAATGATTTTATTTGAAGAGACTGATTCATCTTATAGTGAAAAATGGATGTTGGTGTTTGATGGTGCTTCTAATGCATTAGGGCATGGAATTGGAGCCATTTTGATTTCCCTAGAGATCCAGTTCATTCTATTTACAACTACATTGTGTTTTGATTGCACAAACAATATTGCAGAATATGAGACATGCGTTATGGGCATTAAAGCAGCTATTGAATCAAAGGTAGAAATTCTTGAGGTATATGGAGACTCATCGTTGGTCATCCATCAAACAAAAGGAGATTGAGAAATGTGAGTTTCCAAATTGATTTTGTATCATACACATATCAAAGAATTGACAGAACACTTTGAGAATATCACTTTTCACCATATTCCTCGAGAAGGAAACAAATATGCTGACGCCTTGGCCACATTGTCATCAATGTTCAAAATAAGCATCAGTCAGGATGTATCAGTCATAAAAATTCAACAAAAGGATAAGCCAACATATTGCTTATCAATAGAAGAAGAGATTGACAACAAGTCATGGTTTTATGATATCAAATCCTATGTTAAGAATAAAGAATATCCATCGGGTGTTTCAGATAACGACAAGAGGATTTTGATGAGGTTGTCAATGAACTTATTCTTAAATGGTGATGTACTTTATAAAGGAAATCATGATATTGTTCTTCTCAGATGTGTGGATGAAATGGAAGCAGAGAAAATAATTCAAGAGGTTCACGAAGGTTCTTTTGGAACTCATGCAAATTGACACGCAATGGTAAGAAAAATCTTTAGGGCTGGTTACTATTGGTTGACCATGGAGTTTGATTGCTTTAGTTACGTAAAGAAATGTCATAAATGTCAAATCTATGCTGATAAAATGCATGTACTGCCAACCTCTTTGAATATCTTAACATCACCATGATCATTTTCAATGTGAGGGAGAGATATTATTGGACTTATCGAGCATAAAGCTTTAAATGGACATCGATTTATCCTAGTAGCTTTTAATTATTTCACAAAATGAGTTAAGTTGCTTCTTATGCCAATGTGATGAAAAGCGTGGTTGAATATTCATCAAAAGAAAATTGATGTCGATATGGTTTTCAAAATAAGATTGTCACCGATAACACGGCCGATTTGGATAACAAAATGATGAAGGAGTTGTGTGATAGTTTTAAAATTCAGCACCAAAATTCTTTGTCATTATCGTTCGAAAATGAATAGGGCTGTAGAAGCAGCAAATAAGAATATCAAGAAAATCATACAAAAGATAGTAGAAACATATAAGGATTGACATAAAATGCTCTCATTTGTATTACATGGCTATAGAACCTCTATTCTTACGTCAATAGGGGTAACTCATTTATCAATGGTGTATGGAATGGAAGCAATACTTCCCATCGAAGTTGAAATTTCCTCAATAAGAGACGTTTACACTTCTCCTTTCCTTTGAGTAGAAAACATGACTTAAAATTGACCCATACACTCACAATCTTGTTAGCACTAAATCAACAAGCGGTCTCTTCCAGTATCTCTATTTTCTCTTAAATTTGAATCGGTAAATTCGAAGATTTATAGTCCATTTAATGAATATAATAAAAATATGATAAAATAAATTATTTAGATATAATAAAATACAAATATAAAAACACTTTATAAAATATAATTTAAAATATAAATTTTTTAAATATAATACAATATAAATTTAAATATAAAAATAAAAATAATTATAAAATATAAAAAAATTAAATCTAATAAAATATAAATATAAAAAAATTAATTGAATTTGACACTTAAAAATCAAATATTAATAATTAATTTAAAAAATATTTATGATTTTATCACAATGATTATTTTGTTTTTTATATAATTTATTCAAAAATATAAAAATTAATTAAAATTATAAAATAAATAAAATTTATTTACCAGATTAATTTTTCCATTTACATATAATATATATCCAATACTTATTCAAATTCTCTAACAATAAAATAAAATTATTTAATTATTAATAATTTTAAAAAAATTGTAATCAATAAATAATTTCAAATATAAAATAATTTTATTATTTATTCAATTTTTTAATATTTTTCATTAATTTATAATATCTAGAAACATAATAAATTAATTGTAAAAAATAGTATATTATTTTATTATTTAAATATAATATATATTGTACCACGTGCAAGTGACCCATAACATCGAGATTAGTTAATTCAAACTAAAATAGGAGCCTTTGAGAAAACATAAAAGAAGCTCACAAAAAACGATCTACTATCTCTCACAAAGTAACAAAAACTGTACAGTTTTAACTTCTAACCAACTAGCTTCCGAGCCAACAACAAAAATTGCTTCACCACCTTCCAAATTTCCTCTGTAAAATCACTACCTACTCTCAAAATTGCAATCTCTCTCCCAATACGAAGCTTGCAAAACAGAGTCACGGTTGTTGATGTGGTCGATACACACAATTTAGTCGGTGTGAACATCAATAAATTACCTCAACCAAGGTTCCCAAAATGTCCTCTCTCTCTCTCTCTCTCTACAAATCGTATTTTTGTTAATTTCCATTGAAAGGTCATTACTTAGCTCAAGTAATTGTTTTCGTGCTGTCAAAATATCACCTGCAAAGGGTATATACGTGTACATTATTTACTAATACACTAAATGGTGGAAGTTTTTATTTACTCATGTATGGCCATAATTATCATCACGACAAATCCTTCCTTTGACTTATGCATCAAATTTTGTTCATGTAAACTCAGCATTCACTTCCAAGGCTCAAGTAAACAATGTAGTAATATGAATAAAGCCAAATAGTACTAACTTGCATTCACATAGTCGGCACATCAAGAGTTTTTGGATCGTGATCGAACAATTCTGATTTTAAGCTCGATATTTTAGTTATTTTAAAAATCAAAATATGTATTAAAATTTGAACTATCTGATCTTGATATAACTACTTCGGATATGCCAACTGTATGAACGCAACTTTTCCTTATCGCAGGAAATCCGATCCGGTAGTGCTACCTGTCATTAATTCAAGTGTTAAAATTGAAAAATGAAGCCATGGATGTCTTTTGTATCACCTTGAATAATGTTTTTTTTTTCTTCTTTCTTTTAGTGCTTGATTGATTGAAGAGAATTAAGCTTCTAAGATAGCTAGCCATGGTCAAAAGTGAGCCTCCACCACGCCTTGAGGTAATACATTTACTAATTTAATTATTATTTTAGCTAAACATGCATTATTTCTTCATTTAAATTTAAATTATTTGCTTATGGCAGGGTAAATATGCTGCAGTAGTGATTTGCTGGCTTCTTGGCATTGGTGGTCTTTTCTCTTGGAACAGTATGCTCACAATTGTAGATTACTATATTTACTTGTTTCCGGTAATTTTTTAACTATCTAATGCATTTTACAGTTTAGAACAGAATAAATCACAGTTCAATTTTCAATTAATGGGTGCAGTTTTGTTATCTAATTAAACGATGAACAATGAATCGTACTGTAATGAATTTCTTTACTCATTGTCATTATTTACCAAGAAAATCACTAAACTTTCTGACAAAACATTACAGTTGGTGTATTTTTCGAATTTGTTTCACAGATCTCCTTACAGTGCTATGTATTCTAGCAAAGCAATCATAGTTTGTTTACTTCAATGCATATGCATATTTCATTTTGTGATTCTCATATGTTGTTACTTGTTTCTTATTTACTTTTTGTTAAAACTTATATCATAGGATTGTCTCTGAAATTTGAATATATCTTTTTTAACTTCCTTTCCTTTGTGCAGAAATACCACCCCTCTAGGGTGCTTACCCTTGTATATCAGCCATTTGCTTTCATAACATTAGCAATTCTGGCTTACAACGAGGAAAAAATAAATACAAGGCTGCGGAACCTGTTTGGATATACTGTCTTTTTCTTCGGCATTTTGGCATTGTTAATTGTAAATCTCATTCATTTGTTTGTAGACTTTGATGCCTCTAGAATATGAATTTGGGTATTATTTTACTTTTCCTATTTACTTTCCATAGTTGGATTTAGCAACATCTGGTAAAGGAGGGATTGGAACTTTCATTGGTATATGCATAGTTAGTGCGGTATTTGGAATGGCAGATGCGCATGTACAAGGAGGAATGGTTGGAGACCTATCCTACATGATTCCGGAATTCATTCAGGTCAGCATCACCAATTGAAATGTGTGTCATCAAGTAGCGGCTATAGCTCCGCTTTAGTGCCATACTGTAGGGGAACTTGAACAAATTGCTATTATTTTACAATACACTATTTAGTACCAATTAGTGTTGTTAAATAGCGGCTATTTTGGCACAATAGCACTATAGGGTAGTGAAATTTGAACAATCTGCTATCTTTTTGCGATCTGCAGTCAAGAAATACTTTCAACATATGCATTCTTTTAATGTTTTTATTGCTGCAGTCTTTCCTTGCTGGTTCTGCAGCATCTGGTGCGCTAACATCTGCTTTGAGGTTAATTACAAAAGCAGTATTTGAAAATTCTCCAGACGGTCTTCGCAAAGGAGCTAGTAAGTTTAACTCTCCAATGTTTAGCTTGGAAACATTTGATGATTCAGAGTTTAGCTGTATAAATGGTTTCGTCTTTTGTATATCTAGCCTCTATTTTTGTTCTCTAATTTTTGATAGGAATAACTTTGCAAATCAATTTTTTATCTCCATTTTCAAACAATTCAACAAGATATTGCTGATTATGTAATTTATTGAAGATTGATGGTTAGTTACCTGAAATATGGATGAAAGTGGACTATAGTTCCTTTGCAACAGGGTCCTCCACCATATATATTTTTTGTTACTAATAATAAGGAATTAGTCTAATTCTAAAGAATCATTATAAATTTACAACTGAATATATTGAGAGTCCTATGAGTGCAGTAGATGGTTATTTAGACCACCAATGTCAATTTCTTCTAATACATCAATTTTTTGTGACGATTGTCCCATTTCCTGTATGTTTTCTTTAGATATATAGTATATACAATTATGATTCTTGTACTAATTTGTCATTATACTGATCATCTGTAATTATACTGGCCCTGCAGTTCTATTCTTTGCCCTATCATCATTTTTCGAGCTTCTGTGTGTTATTCTCTACGCATTTGTCTTTCCAAAATTACCAATCATCAAGTACTACCGTTCAAAAGCAGCGTCTGAAGGATCCAAAACTGTTTCAGCTGACCTTGCTGCCGCAGGCATCAAGGCTTCACCCGGCGGAGTACTGTTTCTTTTCTTTTCGTTTCAATTTGTCATGGTCACTCCTAATTGTTAAGATTTCGTTTCAATTTTTTCCAGGCCTCGGAAGATTCAAAACAACAGGAACGCAAAGGAATAAAACAATTGTTATTGGAAAACATTGATTATGCACTTGATTTGTTCCTAATATATGTGCTAACACTGTCTATTTTCCCTGGATTCTTATCAGAAGATACTGGGTCGCACAGTTTAGGCACCTGGTATGTGATGGGATTTTTTAGTGTTTGTATTTGCCGAAATATGATATGTATTATATATGGAGACGCCTCGTTCTAAACATTTTACTTCCTTTGTTCTAATTTTTGTGTGTATAAGCCGATTTAAGAGCCGATTGATATTTCAGGTATGCTCTTGTTTTAATTGCTATGTTTAATGTGTGTGATCTTATCGGAAGATACATTCCACTTGCAAAAATCTTGAAGATGGAGTCTAGAAAGTTGATCACTACAGCAGTCATTTCTCGATTTTTACTTATTCCAGCATTTTATTTCACTGCAAAGTATGGTAAGCAAGGTTGGATGATAATGTTGACATCTTTCTTGGGGTTATCTAATGGTTACCTCACTATCTGTGTTTTCACTTCTGCACCAAAAGGTTACAAGGTGAGTGTGTTAAAAGAATATAACTTTTTAGAGGTTTAGAATTCTGCAAATATAAATTCATTGTTTAAATACTATTTTAGTCCATCCAATTATAGGGTTGTTTGAATTTAGTCTTTGTAAGGTTTTTTTGTTTGTATTTAGTCCTGCAATTTAAAAAACGGTTTATTGTTTGGATTTGTACATCGGGCACTAAAAAAAACAAACTGTATAATTTGAGGGACTTAAATTATATTTAAACCTAAATTGATTAATACTTTTTTTTTTTTTACTTTTGTAGGGACCTGAACAAAATGCTTTGGGAAACATGTTGGTATTGTGTCTTCTTGGAGGTCTTTTTGCAGGGGTAATACTTGACTGGTTGTGGTTAATAGGTAAAGGATGGTGAGATTTTATATTAATTAACCAAGGTAAACTAGGGAAATGGAAGAGGCATTCATTGTTCATAAATAGATGTGGAAACGTGTTGAATTTTGCACTCTTATATTCGTATCCTTAATTGTGAATATATTAATAACGCCTTGGTCAATTTGATGGGAATTTGATATTATGCAATTTAGTTAGATTGATTTATTTAGTTTTTTGACAAAAGCTAGATAAAATTGTTTAACAACTCAATCATATTCTTTATTGATGTTAAATGATAATAAGCAATCCCATACAATTAATGAAACTAAGAAAAATAACCAAATTACATCATCTAGTACAAATAATCAACTGGATACATTGTAGTCACGATAATTACATACTAGAGGTGATTTCATTGGTAAAGTTATTGTTGGAATCACTAGAAAAATTAGTTGGAACCATCCAAATAGGTGGTGGATCCATCTTATTTACATCTGGAGCAAAGAACTTGACACTTTCGTCTTGAAGATTGAAAACACCCCAATCATGTCCACCATATGAATAATCCAAATTCATCTCTTCCCACCTATCATCGCTGAAGTAAATTAAATTTCCATCATCAAATCTTGATGCATCCACCAATGTAGACTCATTAGCACCAACAAATAAAACTTGACCATCTAAACACTTTATTTTTTCCCAACTTTTCTTTTGAAAGTCAAGTTTATACACATTAAAATGCTTTGTTCTATAAGGACAAATTTCACCGTATGATAAATTGTAACCTTCATAAACTACTTCACCATTAGCATTAACAAAATTACCAATAAACCTTTCTACCATAAAAAATTCCCCTTTAGATACCACTAAGTATAATTGAGTAGAAAACTTATCACTTGAAAATTCTTTCTCTTCTTCTTTATCTATATTTATGGCAGGATGATTAACATCCAAAATCTTTCTAGGAACACTTCTAGAAAAATTCCATCCTTCAATAGACCCATCTCCAGCCAAAGCATAAAGAATATTGTTGTCAAACACAATGTCACAATAATTTCTTTTCGCATCGATGAGTTCGACCCATGCTCCATTATGGTTAAAAAATGCAATCTTGCGAGGGTAACTAAACATAATTGCAAGTGTGTGTTGTGAAGGAGATGGAGAAGACTTCAACACAGCTTTGGAAACAAAATTTTCTTTCAGGTGTTCAACATAATAAGAAAAAGATGGGACTTTTGCACGGCGAATGAAAGCGTTGTGAAAAGGTGGCACATTAATGGAAGTGTTGGTAAAAGGGTTTAGAAGAAGAGGACAACCTATGTTGTCAAGAAGTATGAAAAAATTGTGGGAAGAACCCACACACCAAGAACCTACATGACCATCGAATATGTTGTTCCATTCGTAGTGTTTGATGGTACGATGAGGAGTGATTGTGTTGTTGTTGTCGTCCATGTTTGTGTCGTCGATGAGAGAAGGAATGACAGCATAGGGAAGTGTTGAGAGGGAAGCCATTCTTTCAAGTATTGATACAATGAATTAATGAGAGACCTATAAACTTAAATAAATAGGTGATGTGAATGGATTAATCAAAACTTAATTTGATCATGTTTATTAGGGTTTTAAAAAGATTTAGAATCTTTTTGAGATTTTGTCAAAAAGAAATTAAAAGATCTGTCTTAATATTTTTATTAACAGAAAAAAAAATCTTCTTGAAATAAATAACGATTTGTAGAAAGATATTATTTTATCTTTTTTTTTTTAATGAAAATATGATTTTATCTTTTTGTTTTTGGATAAAAAATATATACTTTTATCGATCTCTTAAATTAAGTGTACCACAAGTTTTGATTAAAAAGAAACACTAGTTATACTAATTAAATTTTCTATCAAAAAAATTAATGATTATATTTTTTATTTTAAAGAAAAATAAGAAAAGTTTGAGGGTTTAATAAAATCTTTAGTTATCCACACCCCTTCATTGTGATCTAGGGACGTGTTGAGAGGGAGGGAATCCATTCTTTCTATTAGTGATACTTTGTATTAATGAGTGAGAGACTTGCGAATTCAAATAAATAAGTGATGTGTTTTTTTTTTAATTTTTACAAAGATTTAGTTGTGATTTTGTCAAAATAAAAAAGAATCCTTGGAGATTTATTTTTAAAACCTCTTGAGATTTTCATGAAAAGAAAAGAATCGTCTATTCATCTTCAGATAATTAATGATTTGGAGAAAGATATGCTTTTATTTTCTTGATCATTAAATACATGCTTATATTGTTCGATATCTTAAATAGTTTAAGTTCGACAAGTTACAGTTAAAAGAAACTGAAGTTACCTAAATAAATAAATAAATAAAAACACAAGTTATTAGATTTGTAAAGGGAAATGGTAATTGGGGTTCCAACTTCTACACTTTGACCCTTTTAAGCCCACAATTTTTGAAAAATCTGATTTTATTTTTATTTTCATTCTACACTTCTACACTTTTATTTTCAATTTTTGAAAAATCTCATTAATTCCTTGGAGATTTTATTTTCATTTCCTTTGTTGAAAATTTTTGGATCCATATTATATTTTATATAAATACGAAATTTTGATATAATTCTTTTTAAAAATAATTTTAACATATCAAAATAAATTTAAATAAGAAATTTCTAATATGTAAAAAAAATTACAAAATTTCTTGTATGTAAAAACACTGAGAAAGAAAAATTTACATATAGAAAATTTTAAAAACGAAATTTCTAAAATATTCATAAAACTAAAGAAAAAAAATTTACATGAAAAAAAATTGAGAAAAAAAATTATATATCAAAAATTTTAAAAACAAAATTTATATATGTAAATAAAAAACCAAACGAGAAAAATTTACATATATTGAAAATTTTGAAATCTCAAAATTTTCAGTATATAGAAAAATGTAAAAACGTTTTGATAATTCATTTTCAAAATTATCGATATATAAAAACAATTGAAAAACAAAAATTACTTTGAAATTTCTAATATCTAATAAAAACTAAAAAAATATAGGAGTAAGAATCAAAATGTAGAGGTATGAAATTCAATTATCACATGTGTGAGTTGGGGATACATCTTATCTAATTTAAGTCCAGACTGATTTCGATCTAGCTACTTCTTATGTTAGTTAATAAAATGTTCAAAAATAATTATATATTCTGCTAAAAAAAATTAATGATTATATTTGACGATTCATGGTGATGTCTTTTTCAGTTTCTTTTAATCATGGTTGTATGTTTGTAGCCAAAAATAAATTTTGGTCTCATGTAAGAAAAGATAAATCGACAAAATATTTAATTGCCAACAAACTATTGGTTAGAGGAGTTTGGATTCTCCATCTTTCAATATTTGTTAATTCTTTCTATTTATTTTTATTTGATTTGATTTTTTTATTGAATTAAAAGTTTATATCATTAAGATCATACATATAAAAGTTTTATACAAATTTAAAATCATTTGATATGTTATGAAAATTCATAAAGATTAACAATGCTTCATATATGGAGCATAATCCATGAATTTTGATACATCTCAATAAAATATCAAATATTTTGATGTATCTAAATAGATTTACTAGTATAAACAATGAAGACGCCAACATGCATCTTGTAAGTTTCTTTGAACTATATGAAATGGTGAAAGTGGATGGTAACTCAAAAGAAGCTAAGAGGATAAGTCTTTTTCCATTATCTCTAAAAGATTATGCTAAAGGGTGGCTTAATCCACTGCTATGTGGAATGTTCTAGAAGACAAGTTTCTTGTGAAATATTTACCTCCAGCCATGTTTGTAAGAAAAACGCAAGAAATCTCCAACAACAGATAAAAGAATGGGAATCTTTGTGATGCATACAATAAATTTAAAAGCTTATTGACAACATGTCTGAAGCATGCTTTTGATAAAACTTCTCAAATACAAATATTTTGCAATGGTGTGAAGCCGAATACTAGAATTACTTTGGATGTTGCAGTAGGTGATTCTCTGAATCACAAGACAGCAACAAAAGTAAGGAAGATAATTAAATTCATGGCATCAAACAAGTAGATGATTTTGTAGGATAGAGGTGGTGGATATTGGAAATTAATACTCTAGATGTTGGGTTGACTTAAGGGAAGTTGGTCTCTATATAGATACAAGAGGTCATTGCTGCTGAAAAAGTGGATGCTAGATATGAAAATATAACAATCTAGGTTGTCCTAGTGAAGTTATTGGAACATAGAAGTTGTGACTTTTGTGGTGGGACAAATAAGAATGGAGATTTTGAATTTCCATATGATGATTTAGACAACTTGGAGGAAGTGAACTTTGTGAGCAACAATATCAAATGTCAATACAGAATAATTGAGAATTCAATACATTTAATCTGAGATAAAAGAATCATCTAAATTTCTCATTGATGGATCAACAAGGTTTCTCTCAAAGGCAATATGAAGGGTCACCAAATCAATAATCCCCTCATGAGAGAAAAGTTGATTGGGAGGTAGCAACTCAGATACTATCATTTAATAAAAACTTTGTCATCGAAGAGTCGAGAGCTGTCTAGAAGAATCACTTAACTTCAATAAAGAATCTTGAGACTCAAATGAGCAAATTGTTAAACAATGTCACAAAGAGCACCTAAAAATCTACCAAGAAACAATGTTAATTTTGTTACAACTAGAAGCCGAGAGGTGATTGAACCACAACAACTCGTAGCCAAAAAAGGTGGGAGTGATTCTACACTACTAAAATAGGATGAAGTTGTGAATGAGAAAGTCATCACAACATCGTCACATAAGGGTACAATTATTGAGAAGAAATAAGAACTTGTTGTTTAGAAGAAAGAGGTTTTGCCAAAGCTTAATATTCAACTCTCATATCCTCAAAAGCTTAAAAAGAAGGAAAATGAAAATAATTTGATAAGTTTCTTGATGTTTATAAAAAATTGCAAATTAACATTCTTTTTGCAAAAGAACTAGAGAAAACTTCAATTTACGCCAATTTCATGAAAGAGGTCTTGTTAAAGAAGAAAAAAATTAGTAAAGAAACAAAAATGTTTATTGAAAAGTGTAGTGATGTTTTTTAAAATAATATCATACCAAAATTTAAAGATTTTGAGAGTTTTTCTATTCCTCATATTATTAGGAATATAACTTATGGAGTCTTGTGTTATCTTGGAGCAAGTGTGAGTCTCATGTCAGTTTTGTCTATCAAAGGTTATGCATTGGAAGAGTTAAAAACACACAATTGATTTTACAATTTGAAAATAATTCTAGTAAACCATTGTGTGGTAGTTGAAGATATTTTTTTTTTTACATAATGTAATTTTTATTATGTTAAAATTATTTTTTAATATCTAAAATAAATCTAAAATAATATATACTATTTTGAATAAATTATCATAAAAATTATTTTTTAAAATATAAAATTATTTTTCTTAATCTTTCACAAGCGGGCTCATAAACTAATTATTTGGTTACGAAATATTTTAAAAAGCTCAGCCACTATACCATTTCATAGGTAATAATTGTTTGATAAAATTGTTATCACTAGTTTTTTTCAATACTACTTACTACAAAATAGAGTTTTTAATCCAAAAGTGTTAAATTAGTTATCTACTACTCGAGTTAACAAACATGGAGCATAGTCTTAATATAAATATGTTTAAGTCGGTTTTTTGGATAAACTAGTTTAAAAATACGAGGTGGTGACAATTTTGTAGATATACGAAACTTGTTTAATTGAATTATAACAATAACCAACTTAACGATTCAATAGACGGATCATTGAAATAGATATACTTGAATAATAAATCATCTCCCTTAAAATTGTCTACGAAGTTTTTTATTGGTATGGCTTAATCAAATTAAAAATGATGTCTATAAGTATGATGACAAATAGATCAATAGTTTACGTTTTTTTCTTATTCTTTATGGAAAAAAAATATATAAATAAAAACTAAAAGATTGATTATAAAAAAATAGCATATATCATAACTTCTTCGTCTGTGTTAGAACATATGAATTTGTTATAATTAAGTTAAGAGAATTAATAATGGAATGAGAAAAATTAATTGAAAGTATCAACTTATGTGTTTACTTGCTGCACAAGAAACAACATTTATAGTAGCTATTTTTACAAACACTTGCTACAGTATATTGATAACTAACTCCTAAATTCTTTAACTACTTCTTAACAACCTTTAACAACTTTCTAACATTCTCTAACTTTTTTTATGAATTATACTTTTAACACTCTTCCTAATTAAAAATAGCTAAGGCTGTTACACCAAGGTTGCTCCTCATTTCTTGAAGCTTCAACCTCTTTAATGGCTTTGTGAGGATATATGCATTTTGTTCACTTGTGTTGCAATGCTCCAACTTAGGTTTGCCTTTGATCACTTAGTCTCTTAGGAAGTGAAATCTTATTTCAATATGTTTGCTTCTTCCATGAGCAATTGGGTGTTTTGTTAAGTCTATTGCAGATTTGTTGTCAATCATTATCTTCAATGGTCCTTCATCCCTTAGTCCCATCTCAGCCATCAATTCTGCCAGTCATTGAACTTGACAAGCTCCCATTAATGCAACCACATACTGAACTTTACATGTAGATAGAGCTATTATGCTATGCTTCTTTGAACACCATGAAATTGGTGTCTTATTCATCATGAATACATAGTTCGTGGTGCTCTTCCTACCATCCTTGTCTCCACACCAATCAACATCAGTATATCTAATTAATTCAGCTTCACTTTCATTTGATAGACCAGATTCACTAGTTCCTTTGATATATCTCAATATCTTATTTGTTGTCAAGTAGTGAGGTGCTCTAGGTTTCTCCATATATCTACTAATCAATCCAACACTATAAGTTATATTAGGTCTTTTATTGCACAAATATCTCAATGATCCTACCATTTGCTTTAACATTGTGGGATCATCCAACTTTCTTCTGTTTTGAGCAGGCACATGTCTAAAACATAGTGAACCAAACACTATTAAATGGCTCACATTTGGCCTCCTTCCAGATCAAGCCTCTTTAGGTGTCTTAGTACCAAGATTTTCGGTTGAGCATCTATTCAATATGTAGACTGCAATTGACATTGCTTCTCCCCAAAACTTGTGAGGCATTTTCTTTCCTTTTAGCATGCTCCTAGCCATGTTCAAGATTGTCATGTTTCTTCTTTCAACAGTTCCATTGTGTTGTGGTGTGTATGGTGCAGTCACTTCATGTATCGTTCCTTCTTTTTCACAAAACTCATGAAACTTATGAGAGTTGTATTCACCTCATCCATCTATCTTGATTACTTTAAGATCACAACCACTTTGTTTTTCTACCATCACTTTGAATCTTTTAAACACATCAAGCACTTCACTTTTCCTTTTAATTAGATGTATCCAGGTTTTTCTTGTTAAATCATCAATGAATGATACAAAGTAATTGTTTCCTCCTATTGACATTTCTTCAAATGGACCACAAACATCAAAAAAGGTTACCTCAATCTTCCTTGAAGATCTAGTTGGCACTTCTGATTTGAATGAATTCCTGTATTGCTTGGCATGACACATTCCTCACATATCTCTTTTGGTATATGAATTTCAGGAATTCCTAGCACCATGTACTGCTCTGCAACGTATGAAGACTCCTAAAATTTAAGTAACTAAATCTTTGATGCCATAGCCAGTTTTCACTTCTGACTTCAGCAGCCAAGCATTGATTTTCACTAATCTGAATTTCAATTTTGAAGGTTATGTTTTTGGAGATTGGTTCCTTCAAGATCATCTCTCTTTGAGCTATCAAACAACTTCATTTGTCCATTTCCCATCTTCATTGAGTATCCTTTTCCAGCAATTGTCCAAGATTTAGCAGATTATTTTTCATGTTTGGTACATACAACACATCACATATGAAAGATTGTTTGACATCCCTTATCCTTCAGCAGTCATTGTGCTATTGTTTGCAAACTTGATCTCTTTCTTCACATTCTCATCAATGCTTACAAACCATTCCTTATGATTTCTCACGTGATTGGAGTAGCGTTTGTCAAGGTACCATAATTCTAGACATTCATCATGTGAGTTCGTGGAAGCCATCAATAATACATAATCAGAATCATCTGCATGTGAAATTTGAGCTTCATCCTCCTTTCTCTTCACTTTCTTTGATCTACATTCATCAGCAAAGTGGCCTCAATTTTGAAAATTATAGCATTGAATCCCCTTCTTATTAAATTTCTTCTTACCTCTTTTATTACCATTTGTTTTCTTGTGTTTGTCACTGTTATTCTGATTCTTTGAGATTCCAGCACCTTCATCAGAATCTTGCTTCTTGTACCACATGGATTTTCCATTCCCCTTCTTGTATTTCACTCTATCTTGATTGACTTTCTTGCTGACATGAGTCTACAGTGCACGCACTTGTGTGTTTGCTACATTTCTCTTTTTTTTACTTTCAACTAATGAGCTTCCAATGAACCTTGCAAGTCTTCAACCTTCAATGTATCAATATCCTTTGATTCCTCTATGGCCCCGCTATATGATCATATCTTTGTGTCAATGTCCTCAAAATCTTTTCAATAATCACCACCTCAGTCGTCACTTCTCCATTAGTTTTCATGTAGTTGGTGATTGCCTACACACGATTAAAATAATCAAAACACTTTCATCCTCCTCCGTCTGCAACAACTCATACTGCCTTCTCAACATCTAGAGTTTTACTTTCTTGGTCTTCTCTCCACCAATATAGTACTTTACCAAGTCAACACTCTATTGGATGTAAAACAATGCCTTGCAGTCCCTTTGCTTTGAATCCTTGAAATTTGCTTGTTGCCTCTCTATTGGATTCGGACCCAACTGATCTTATCCATCTTGTACCACTTCATACACTTCTTGAGCTCCCAACAATGATCTCATTGATTTACACCATCTTTTCCAGTTCTATCCATCAAGGATTGACAAGTTTGATGAAAAGCTCCCTGATCCATTCATCATTCTTTTCTTTTTTGCATTCACACTTGTATTTCCCAATTTTAAAGAAATCTCACTATTTATCTCGTGTTTCCCTTGAATTAGAACTCATCTCTTGATGCCAATTGTTAGAACATATAAGTTTTTTATAATTAAGTTAAGAGAATTAAGAATCGAATGAGAAAAATAAATTGAAAGTATCAACTTCTGTGTTTACTTATTGCACAAGAAACAACATTTATACTAGTTATGTTTATAAACACTTGCTACAGTACATTGATAACTAACTCCTTACTTCCTTAACTACTTCTTAACAACCTTTAACTAATTTCTAACATCCTCTAACTATTTTTATGAATTTTATTTTTAACACTCTGCGCGCGAGAAACCTTACAAAATATTTGTTTCATCAATATGTAAATGTTTCACCCATGTTTGTTCCTCTTTCTCCATTCCTTGTTTGTTATTATGGATACCGATCGTTGTTATCTACATTTTTCATTGTTTTTGTCATCGTTCGTTTGTATTGTGACGGTGCTTATTGTTGTTCGTATCGTTTTCTTATCGCCATTTTTCACCACCAAGTTTTTAAATTTATTTCATAATTTCATTCTTGCACTAAAAGGTTATGTTATAAGGTTTTAAATTGTTGTTGGAGTTGATAGAATTCTATATATCTATCTTGCAATCGATGTCTTATAAATTATATAGTCAAGTGGCTTATAAGTTATAAAATTGAAGTAGAAAGAGATCAAACTTTAAAAGTAACTTAAAATGGGATTGATGCCTAAGAAAATTAATTGTTTTTCTATTCACGTAGCAAATCATAATTTCTACATTGTCTGATATAAAATTTAGGCTTAATTGCCCTTTTGGTCCCCCTATTATAGGTAAAAATTGAAAGTAATTCCCCCATTTTGTTTGTCCCCAGTTTTAGTCCCCCAAACATAATTTGAGTCCAAATCATGATGAGTTGTCATTTTTTAATGACGTGTCAATAAAATGGTGACGTGGCAGACGCTTATGTGGAATAAACTCATTATTATATTATTTATGATTAAAAAATATAATTTATATTTTTTAAAACCATTATTATAATTGTGATAATATTTTTAAAAATACAATTTAATTATTAAAATTTAGTTAAAAGAAAAAACACCTAAAATCATAAACCCTAAACAAATCAAAATCAAAAACATTCACTTATGAACCGTAAAATTATTCTGAATCCTAAAATCATGAACTAGAACTAAACCCCTCTTTCATTTTCTCATTCTCTTCTTTCCCAGTCTCTCCGCCTATAATCCTAAAACCTCATCCCTTAACAACTTTCAATCATCCCCTTAACAACTAAAACCTCATCCCTTAACACTATTTTTCACCCCCTTAACAACTTTCAATCACACCTCAATTCTTAGAACCTCAAGAAGAACAAGCTTCATCGTCTGTGTTCTCATGGAGGATCCAAAACAAATCAACACAGATGAAGAAGAATTAGTTGAACCTCCCATTAATAAATCCAATTCTCAAATTCAAGTTTTACTTTCAAATAAATTGGCCAGAAAGAACTCCGAAAGGTTCACTTACCTAATTGCCGCTATCATGTCTAGCTTTGGTGTCACCTCTATGGCTATCTTCGTTGTTTATTACAGATTCTCATGGCAAATGGAGGTACATATTTATACCTCATCTTTTAATTCACATCGAGTTTGTCAGAAACACAGCGTGTCTGCACCTACAATTTTAGCAAAAACTACTATTGGGAGATTCCACTAATAATTTCTTAATTGACATTAATGGATTCTGAATAATTTTGGGTTATATTATAGGGTGGAGAAGTTCCTTGGTATGAAATGTTTGGCACATTTGCCCTTTCTGTAGGTGCTGCGGTAAGTCAGGACCCTTTTTCAAATTCAGCATTGGAAAGCAATTGAAAATTGAATTTGGGAAAGAAGAGAATGAGAAAATAAAAGAGGGTTTTAGTTTTAGTTCATGATTTTAGGGTTCAGAATACTTTTAGGGTTCATAAGTGAATGTTTTTTATTTTGATTTGTTTAGGGTTTATGATTTTAGGTGTTTTTTCTTTTAACTAAATTTTAATAATTAAATTGTATTTTTAAAAATATTATCACAATTATAATAATGGTTTTAAAAAATATAAATTATATTTTTTAATCATAAATAATATAATAATGAGTTTATTCCACATAAGCGTCTGCCACGTCACCCTTTTATTGACACGTCATTAAAAAAATGACAATTCATCATGATTTGAACTCAAATTATGTTTGGAGGACTAAAACTGGGGACAAACAAAATGAGGGGACTACTTTCAATTTTCACCTATAATAGGGGGACCAAAAGTGCAATTAAGCCTAAAATTTATAGTTGAGAATCTATTATATATATTTAAAACAGGCTCCCGATGTCACCTCATCATACTTTATCCATGTATACAAATATTTCTCACAGTCAAAAAGCTGATGTGTACCTGTTGAGAGTGTTGAGAGTATGCTCTTCTCCTTCAACAACTTCTTTAATCTCTTCAATCCCTATTTCTTCTTCTCCTCTTCCTTCCACAACTTTTTTAATACCTCCAAAATCTATTTAATAATATTATTTTATAATAAATTTATAAATTATAAAATTATTTTACAATTATTTATAATTTGTAAATTATTTTACAATTTGATAATAATTTATAATTTATATTATTATCAAATTAGTTTATAATTTATTTTATAACAAATTTATAAATTATTTTATAATATTATTAGTCAATTACCAATGGTAATAATTTATATTATTAGTCATTAAATTATAAACATATTAATTGCTTCTCTTATAAGTTTTATAAGTAATATTTTATGTATTATAAATATAGTTATCTTATAATATTACTTTATTGATTTGTAATAATTAAATATGATTAGGAAAATTAAAATGAGGAAAAATCATGTTTATCACAATCATCTAATTTAATTTTTAAAATATTCTATTATATATATTTAAAACAGACTCACGATGTCACCACATCATATTTTATCCTCGTATACAAATATTTCTCACATCAGCCAAAGAGCTTATGTGTACCTGTTGAGAGTATACTCTTCTCCTTCAACAACTTCTTTAATCTCTTCAATCCTTATATATGTTTCTCCTATTCCTTCCACAATTTCTTTAATACCTCCAAAATCTATTTGATAATATTATTTTATAATAAATTTATAAATTATAAAATTATTTTACAATTATTTATAATTTATAAATTATTTTACAATTTGATAACAATTTATAATTTATATTATTATAAAATTATTTTATAAGTTATTTTATAACAAATTTATAAATTATTTTATAATATTATTAGTCCTTTACCAATGATAATAATTTATATTATTAGTCATTAAATTCAATGAAAAAAACCACCTAATCACTCATAAATATCGTTATAAATGCTCTTTATCTAATCCTTCTTTCATGAATAATTATATTATTCCACTTATGGTGAGTAATGATTTTATACTTAAAAATTTAATTACTCATTAACATCAATCCATTTATAATTACTTTCAATTTATGTCAATCCATTTTTTAGTAACAATTTATAAAATAAAAATATATATTTTATTTGACAGAAAATACAAAAATTTAATAAAAATAATCATAAAATACAAATATATGAAAAATTATTAAAAAAAGTTACTTCCAATTATAATATATATGAATATATTAAAAAATATAATGAACAAAAGTTTACTATATATGTATTCTGAAAAAAATATGTTAACACTAAACTTTCATCAATTAAATTATATATTTATAATTGAATGCTATTTTTTATTTTAATTTTCCTTATTATAATGATAATTTGAATGTTAAAAAATAAATAAAAAATTAAGTAATGTATAAAATTAAATTATTTTTTAATAGAATTTATTTTTGGTACATATCAACATAATATAATTCAATTGCACAAACAATTAGTTAAAACTTTTAAATAACTAAAATTAATTTAAAGTGTATGTAAATCTTTAATAAAATAAATTTCAAACTCTTGATGAAATATATTCAATAATTTTTTTTTACAACAACTTCTCATGTTCGCAATTAAAACATCATACTAATAAAATAAATAAATTTAGACTACGCTACAATATAATTTAACATTAATATTTTTTTAAAATAATAAATATTAAATAGCCCATTATAATTTTAAATTTTATATCTTATTTTTGGGTTTGTATTTTACATTTATTTCATCAAATAAATACAAGTACCATTATATGTTGAAAAATAAATTGACAATCAAAGTACAATGAGTCAAACAAGTATCCTATATAATAAGTTATCATACGAATTTTACAAAATATTATAAAAATTACATTAGATGATTGTGATAAACATGATTTTCTTTTATTTTGATTTTCCTAATCATATTCAATTATTACAAATCAATAAAGTAATATTATAAGATAACTATATTTATAATACATAAAATATTTCTTATAAAACTTATAAGAGAAGCAATTAATATGTTTATCTAATCACTCACAAATATCGTCATAAAAGCTCTTTATCTAATCCTCCTTTATGAAGAATTATATTATTCCACTTATGGTGAGTAATAATTTTATACGTTTAAAATTCAATTACTCGGTAGTGTCAATCCATTTATAATTACTTTCAATTTTTTTTAGTAACATTTTATAAAATAAATATATGTATTCTCATTAACAAAAAATACACAAATTTATTAAAAATAATCATAAAATACGAATATATGAAAAATTATTGAAAAAGTTACTTCCAATTATAATATATATGAATATATTAAAAAATATAATGAACAAAAAGTTTACTATATATGTATTTTGAAAAAATATATTAACACTAAGCTTTCATCAATTAAATTATATATTTATTATTGAATGCTATTTTTTATTTTAATTTTCCTTATTATAATGATAATTTGAATGTTAAAAAATAAATGAAAAATTAAGTATTGCATAAAATTAAGTTATTTTTTAATAAAATTTATTTTTGGTACATATCAACATAACTATAAAAAATACGAATATATGAAAAATTATTAAAAAAAATGTACTTCCAATTATAATATATATATATATATATCTGAATATATTAAAAAATATAATGAACAAAGTTTACTATATATGTATTCTGAAAAAATATGTTAACACTAAACTTTCATCAATTAAATTATATATTTATAATCGAATGCTATTTTTTATTTTAATTTTCCTTATTATAATGATAATTTGAATGTTAAAAAATAAATAAAAAATTAAGTAATGTATAAAATTAAATTATTTTTTAATAGAATTTCTTTTTGGTACATATCAACATAATATAATTCAATTGCACAAACAATTAGTTAAAACTTTTAAATAACTAAAATTAATTTAAAGTATATGTAAATCTTTAATAAAATAAATTTTAAACTCTTGATTAAATATATTCAATAATTTTTTTTTACAACAACTTCTCATGCTCACAATTAAAACATCATACTAATAAAACAAATATATTTAGACTACGCTACAATATAATTTAACATTAATATTTTTTTAAAATAAAAAATATTAAATAGCCCATTATAATTTTAAATTTTATATCTTATTTTTGGGTTTGTATTTTACATTTATTTCATCAAATAAATACAAGTACCATTATATGTTGAAAAATAAATTGACAATCAAAGTACAATGAGTTAAACAATTATCCTATATAATAATTTATCATACGAATTTTACTAAATATTATAAAAATTAAATTAGATGATTGTGATAAACATGATTTTCTTTTATTTTAATTTTCCTAATCATATTCAATTATTACAAATCAATAAAGTAATATTATAAGATAACTATATTTATAATACATAAAATATTTCTTATAAAACTTATAAGAGAAGCAATTAATATGTTTATCTAATCACTCACAAATATCGTCATAAAAGCTCTTTATCTAATCCTCCTTTATGAAGAATTATATTATTCCACTTATGGTGAGTAATAATTTTATACGTTTAAAATTCAATTACTCGGTAGTGTCAATCCATTTATAATTACTTTCAATTTTTTTAGTAACATTTTATAAAATAAATATATGTATTCTCATTAACAGAAAATACACAAATTTATTAAAAATAATCATAAAATACGAATATAT
>NC_021165.2:58888506-58889952 GCF_000331145.2 Cicer arietinum | reverse complement strand
AAAGTTTACTATATATGTATTCTGAAAAAATATGTTAACACTAAACTTTCATCAATTAAATTATATATTTATAATCGAATGCTATTTTTTATTTTAATTTTCCTTATTATAATGATAATTTTATAATGATAAAATAAATAAAAAATTAAGTAATGTATAAAATTAAATTATTGTTTAATAGAATTTATTTTTGGTACATATCAACATAATATAATTCAATTGCACAAACAATTAGTTAAAACTTTTAAATAACTAAAATTAATTTAAAGTATATGTAAATCTTTAATAAAATAAATTTTAAACTCTTGATGAAATATATTCAATAATTTTTTTTTACAACAACTTCTCATGCTCGCAATTAAAACATCATACTAATAAAACAAATAAATTTAGACTACGCTACAATATAATTTAACATTAATATTTTTTTAAAATAAAAAATATTAAATAGCCCATTATAATTTTAAATTTTATATCTTATTTTTGGGTTTGTATTTTACATTTATTTCATCAAATAAATACAAGTACCATTATATGTTGAAAAATAAATTGACAATCAAAGTACAATGAGTTAAACAATTATCCTATATAATAATTTATCATACGAATTTTACTAAATATTATAAAAATTAAATTAGATGATTGTGATAAACATGATTTTCTTTTATTTTAATTTTCCTAATCATATTCAATTATAACAAATCAATAAAGTAATATTATAAGATAACTATATTTATAATACATAAAATATTTCTTATAAAACTTATAAGAGAAGCAATTAATATGTTTATCTAATCACTCACAAATATCGTCATAAAAGCTCTTTATCTAATCCTCCTTTATGAAGAATTATATTATTCCACTTATGGTGAGTAATAATTTTATACGTTTAAAATTCAATTACTCGGTAGTGTCAATCCATTTATAATTACTTTTAATTTTTTTAGTAACATTTTATAAAATAAATATATGTATTCTCATTAACAGAAAATACACAAATTTATTAAAAATAATCATAAAATACGAATATATGAAAAATTATTAAAAAAGTTACTTCCAATTATAATATATATGAATATATTAAAAAATATAATGAACAAAAAGTTTACTATATATGTATTTTGAAAAAATATATTAACACTAAGCTTTCATCAATTAAATTATATATTTATTATTGAATGCTATTTTTTATTTTAATTTTCCTTATTATAATGATAATTTGAATGTTAAAAAATAAATGAAAAATTAAGTATTGCATAAAATTAAGTTATTTTTTAATAAAATTTATTTTTGGTACATATCAACATAACTATAATTCAATTGCACAAACAATTAGTTAAAAATTTTAAATACCTAAAATTGATTTAAAGTATATGTAAATCTTTAATAAAATTAATTTCAAACTCTTGATTAAATATATTCAATAATTTTTTTTTACAACAACTT
>NC_021165.2:58863532-58887316 GCF_000331145.2 Cicer arietinum | reverse complement strand
AAATATATTCAATAATTTTTTTTTACAACAACTTCTCATGCTCACAATTAAAACATCATACTAATAAAACAAATATATTTAGACTACGCTACAATATAATTTAACATTAATATTTTTTTAAAATAAAAAATATTAAATAGCCCATTATAATTTTAAATTTTATATCTTATTTTTGGGTTTGTATTTTACATTTATTTCATCAAATAAATACAAGTACCATTATATGTTGAAAAATAAATTGACAATCAAAGTACAATGAGTCAAACAAGTATCCTATATAATAAGTTATCATACGAATTTTACAAAATATTATAAAAATTACATTAGATGATTGTGATAAACATGATTTTCTTTTATTTTAATTTTCCTAATCATATTCAATTATTACAAATCAATAAAGTAATATTATAAGATAACTATATTTATAATACATAAAATATTTCTTATAAAACTTATAAGAGAAGCAATTAATATGTTTATCTAATCACTCACAAATATCGTCATAAAAGCTCTTTATCTAATCCTCCTTTATGAACAATTATATTATTCCACTTATGGTGAGTAATAATTTTATACGTTTAAAATTCAATTACTCGGTAGTGTCAATCCATTTATAATTACTTTCAATTTTTTTAGTAACATTTTATAAAATAAATATATGTATTCTCATTAACAGAAAATACACAAATTTATTAAAAATAATCATAAAATACGAATATATGAAAAATTATTAAAAAAGTTACTTCCAATTATAATATATATGAATATATTAAAAAATATAATGAACAAAAAGTTTACTATATATGTATTTTGAAAAAATATATTAACACTAAGCTTTCATCAATTAAATTATATATTTATTATTGAATGCTATTTTTTATTTTAATTTTCCTTATTATAATGATAATTTGAATGTTAAAAAATAAATGAAAAATTAAGTATTGCATAAAATTAAGTTATTTTTTAATAAAATTTATTTTTAGTACATATCAACATAACTATAAAAAATACGAATATATGAAAAATTATTAAAAAAAATGTACTTCCAATTATAATATATATATATATATATATATATATATATATATATGAATATATTAAAAAATGTAATGAACAAAAGTTTACTATATATGTATTCTGAAAAAATATTCTAAAAATGAAGGAAATTTTTATTGTCCTTGTATTAAATATTTAAATGGAATCCTGCTACATTTTAAGGAAGTGTATTGGAGAGAGAAGAAGTTTCTGAAGATATGGACAATCGGCTTGAGGACATGATTCGTGATATTAGACAAGAGTATTTTCAACATGCACATGTATATGATAGTTTTTTCCATTACAAAGAAGAAGTTTTGTATTAAGGGTGCACTTACTTCACACGATTGTCTATAGTGCTGAGATTGTTCAACTTGAAAGCGAAAAATGGATGGACAAATAAAAGTTTCACTGAACTGCTTAAGTTGTTGAAAGAAATGTTTCCTAAAGGTAACACATTGTCAAACCATTATTATGAGGCAAATAATGTATTGTGTCTAATGAGTATCATTATAAGAAAATACATGCATGTCTTAGTGATTGCATATTGTACCGAAATGAGTTTGAAAATTTGAATGAATGTCCTAGGTGTGGGTTATCACGCTATAAAGTGAAATATTATAATTCCAATTGTGATGAAAGCAATTGATGTAATTTTTATTTTCTTTGTTACTATTGTACTTAACTATAGTATTGTTATACACTAACTCTTTATTTGTTATGTAATGTAGGAAATTATGATATATTTCTAATAATGAATTTATTAAAAAGAAATGTTATCAATATATGGATGAGCGTTGGAGGAAATTTAGAGTTACATTAACAATGAGATATTTAAATAATGAGGACCTAAATTACAAATCTCTTGTTGATATATACCCTTTTATTGAAGACGAAATATGACATGCGTTTATTAAGACTCGAGAGGATCATTCCTTTCAGGTTAGTTTCATTTGTGATATATTTTCTCGATCAAATTTTTATAGTATTATCTTTAATTGGTGTTTTATTTACAATATGAGAAAAGAAATAATGCGTAAATAATTCAATGTTTTAATAACTACCCTCGTAGATTGTCTCGTTGGGGATATGCATTGATAGACAAGAGGATAATGTAAGACAAATAAAACAAAGGCAAGAATCAGCTGGAGATTCAGAAGTTCAACCTCCATCTCCATCATCACGCCATAAGGGGTGGAAGAGAGGCCGACAAAAACCATCAAGAGAGTACACATAAGAAGAAACACGTCTTATTATTGAAAAAATTGTAAGTAAATATATAATTCTAATTTCTTATTTACACAAGGTAGTTGTTCTAGTGTGCTACCTATAGTAGATGAAGATGATATCCCAATACATTGTCAATTGTATATTGATAGGCATACTCATATTGTGGTATACATTGATGTGTACAAGTTGGGATTCACTATGCATAATCAACTTCTAAATAATGATATGGTGAGGTTCAAGGTTACCAAGGTGGTAGATGTAAATGCTTAAGTACATATGCCCACTGATGAAGTGATAATTGTTGGTCAATCCCCCAAAAAATTTATTCAATGACCAAAAAGACTTTTTTGACTTTTTTCCAATAAGATATTCATTACATGTGTCTTTATCTATTTACACTTGAGTTCTTTTAAATATGTTGACTAATCTATGATTTTAATGGTTTAGGATGTTGAGGTATCAAAGAAATATAATATTCCACCCAAAAGACAAAACTTTCAATGAAACTATGTTGAACAATTGATGATAATGACAATGAATATGTCAAAGTCTTTAGACTTGAAGTTGGAACTAGTTTTTTTTCCTTTCATTGAAAGATATTATTGAGTTGTGCAGGGGTAAAGAAGAGTTATGCATCACCATTTTACAAGTTTGTCTAATGTATGTATTTTTATTTGTAAATTTTGTCAAATTATGAATTTCATTTACAATGAAAATTATGTTTCATATCTTAGCCCACATTCAAAATAAGTTGTACGAGGAAAAAAATTTATTATCTAGCACCTTATCTCATAGAGTAAGTATTTGTCCATTATAGTTAATCGCTTATAATAGAGAGAACTGAATATAATATATATTTAATTGTTTATTGTTGTATATGTAGTCGTCAATGACAATTGTTTATTATTAATCATAAGAAGTTTAATGGAAAGTTCAATGGAAATGAAGCCAAATTAAAAAATATGTCATCTTGTTGATTTGTATGAATTTAAAATATTTATTATTCATAAATTTTGTGATACTTTTTATAACACAATTTTAATAAATATTTTTCTATATGTAGAATTAAACTGAAGGTTATTATAAGTTGCAAGGTTTAAGAATTAAACAGAAGCTAAGATGGAGTTTTCCTATAGTAAGTTGTTTATAAATGTAGACCTTCATTTATAATATTATTACAATTGTATGCATATAAGATTTTTGTTGTGATATTCAATTTTAGATATTCTAATCAATTTTATGTCATGATATATATTTTGAAAATTGTAACAACTGATATTGTTGATTCTTGGACTTGTTGATTTTTTTTTTTTCTATGTTCATATGATATTCTAATCATTTTCAATATTTGTTCAACGATTTGAGATCATTTCACCCGGATTAACTTAAAAAAGTTCAAAAACATTGTGTAAATTTTATTTTGGAACTAACTGAAGAAAATGACAATATATATATATATATATATATATTTATTTAGTAATTAATAAAATATTGATTATATATATATATATATATATTGAATATTGTTACACTACATTATAATATATATAACTTTGTTAATGAATTATTTTGTATGAATTTCTGGTTTTATGTATATATTTTGGTTATTAGATGATTATACAAAATTTTGGTTGCAAGTAAAAATTATAATTTGAAATCCAATGCAAAATATAGTATGCAGGGAGGAGAAAAACAAAATGAGAAACTCATAAAAAAAAAAAAATAATTATTTTAACTCAATTATGAGTACATATGAATTAACAAATTATTATATTAAATCTCTTAGTGGTGCGAACAGCTGTAAAATATCTATTATATATATTTAAAACAGACTCCGCTGCCACCTCGTCAAATTTCCTCCATATATGCAAATATTTTCCACATCAGCCAAAAAGCTGATGTGTACGTCTTTAGAGTTTGCTCTACTCAATTTCTAAATTCCTAATTTTATTTTGTCTTCTTTCCATAATTTCATTTTCTCCATTCTAATTTTTTTAATCTATCTTCTGCTTCTCCTTTTCCTTCACAATTTCTTTTTATGTATTCTAATGTTTTAATCATCTTCTGCTTCTGCTCCCAATCCTCCTCCCCTTCTCTCCCCATACCAACCTGAATTTGGGAGAAGAGCATGCAAAATCGCGCAATGAATCTTAGAAACATTGCCTTCGGTCTTTAAAAATCTATACACATGAAAATTCCAATTCCTAACTCTTTTGAATAATCTCAATTAAAGGATAGGGTTAGGATCGGCGATTGTTGATGCTGAGAAGGTGAGCTCCGCGAGCTCTTCAAAATTGTCGATTTGTAATTGAAGGATGGGTTTAGGACCGATGATTGTTGATACTAAGAAGGTGAGAAGGATAATTATGAATCCAAGGTAGAATCAAGTTCAGAAATTGGTGTAGTTTTGTCTTTGAGTTTACTAGAAATTTTTTCATGTTTTATTATGGATGATGAATAAAGGAAAAAAAATCTGAAGAAAGTTTAGAAACTGGTTTAGTATGTAGATTTATTATTTTTTATATATTGATGCATTATTTTATTTTATTTTTGTTGATTTTACTTTTTCTTATCTAGGGGTGCAGGAGTGGACTCAAGTTGGTTGCATTCTTGGCCAAACCAGGGCCTCGATGGAGCCGATCCATCTACTGCTATCAGAACAGTAGCTTTTGGAAGAGTTCAAATGATGATCATTCACTCATAAATCCTAATTGCCTTAATTTGTTGTTTCAATTATAATAGTAATTTGATGGAAAGAAGGTCATGAAAGATATTTGGAACCGTAGAACCGCGGTCTGTTTCTGCTTTTTCAACATCGGTCGTCTCGCCGATTCATAATTTGAAATCATCTTCTTCGACGTCTCTCCGCGGTAACTCTTCGAAATTGTGAAATCTTACCTAGATTATTATCAAATTGTATACATAAAACAAACCTCCAAATCTATTTTGTTGTCATCTTATTATGCTTTTTTTTTTTATAAATTTTTTTACAACATTATTATGCATTTCTTATTACTTTCAATTTATGTAAGGTAACATTTGTTGATACACACAATCAATTGGCTGATATCTTTACAAAACATTTACCTAAGGACTCATTAAATAAGATCCGAAGAGAACTTGAAATTTTAAGTGAAAACGATCTATGAAATTGCATAATACACATAATCTGTCATCTCTCTTAAATTTGTGCATTACATCTTAAAGTTGTTAAAAATAAAATTCCTTGATGATTATTGGTTCTTGATATATGAAGTTGTGCATTGCATGTTGAGATTTCCATAAAAATTTTAGTTTTTAAGCAAAAATTTGCATATGTAGTCGAATACAAATGTATGTATTCGAATACATACTTTTTCAGAAATTCTTGTATTCGAATACAACTAATGTGTAGTCGAATACACGTTCCCATAACAATGTGTATTCGAATACAACTAGGTGTAGTCGAATACACATTCGCGTTTTTGCCCAGATATAAAAGTTGTTTCACATTTTAGGGTTATTTTACATTTGATATTCGAATACACAGTTGTAGCTTCTCCTCTCCTCTCCCAAAATCTCCTCCATCCTCCTTTCACTCAGTTACCCATTCACCCAACCTTGCATACTACATCAATCCTTACTTCTTTCTTGGCATTTATCATCATATTTCTCACATTCTCTCAAACCCATTTTTCACCAAAACCTCCTTTCTCACCATGGATGCTCGCAAACGAGGACCAAGAACCAAGCATGCAGCAGTGGGTCCTTCAAGAAAATGAACAAGGAATCCCAACATCACGGATTTATCCCGGCTTCTACACACCGGAAGAAATTGATCATTTTCACACATTCTACTCTGACAAGCGACTTATCATTCCAAAATATGGTACTTTAAACTCTTTCTCTGCCTTTAACTTTCCTGAGTTACTCAAGGCACAACATGTTGAAGAGTTTATAGGCTACAAAGGTCCTGTCTATCCTGACTTAGTTAGGGTTTTTTATTGCAATCTCATCCAAGATGGAAAAATGTTGGTATCTCGAGTTAAGGGTAAAACCATTCAGTTAAATACCAAAACTATAGGCGAAATTCTGAACATTCCCTTTAACGGTCAAAAGTTTTGTCCCAACAACTTGTGTGAATGGGCTGATATCTCTAAGTATGATGCATATGTTGCCCTATGTCGGTTTGACAGACGCATAATGGAACAAAAGCAAACTCAGGCTGGTTCCAAATATGCCCAGCAACAGTATGGAGTGGGATATCTTACCGTTGATAATCGCCAGTTGCACTATTTCCTTAGCTACATTCTGGTTCCGAAGGCTGGAAATTACTCCCAAATTTCGGAGTTTGAATTACAAATTATGAATTTCATATATGAAGGTTGTCAACTGAATTGGGCATATTTTGTGAAATCTGTCATGTTTGGATCCCGAGAAGCAATTGGCTTACCATATGCGAACGAAGTGTCCCGGATTTTATAACACTTTGTGGTGGACTTCTCTGATGAAGTCATGTATACACCCACAAAAGAAAATATGTTGGATTTGGGCGTCCTGCCTAGCATGTGGATAGTACGGAATGAGCAACTTAACTCTTTTGTGCATTAAAGTGATTATGATCAACCATCTGATGCTGCTCCCGAAGACACTGTTGGACCCTCAAATGTTGCTGCCCAGGCTGATGAAGATGACGAGGATACAGCCTCTGATGATGAATATATCTCCAATCAAATGCTCATGGCTCGCCTTGATTCTTTCCAAACCTTCTTCCAAACTCAATTCGATAATCTGACCACTTCTGTCAACACTCGTTTTCAGAACATTGAAACTACTATTGCTCGTAATCATGACAAGTTATCTCAAGACATTAGTAGTTTATCTGACAAACCTGATCATTTTCACATTCCAACGGCTTTTGATCGTCAATAGGATTCTATTATGCCTTGTAGTTTGTTTCATGTCTTAATTTGTAGTTTGTCTTATGATATGCTTTATGTACTAAGTTGAACTTTGTTAAACACATCTTGACCAAATTTGCTGTACTTAATTGAACTTCCCTTCCATCCTTCGTTATGCTTTACTTGTGTGTATATTCTTGCATATGTATGTCTCTATATTTTTCCTTCTTTTTGATCATGTCAAAAGGGGGAGAAAATTTGGTATTGTTGTTGCCTTAAACATCTTGTAGGTCCTCAAACAATTTGTTAATTAATCACATACAACGGGGGAGTACGCATACATTACGGGGGAGCAATGATTCAATCCACAACAACAACATTTTGTCATAATCAAAAAGGGGGAGAATGTAAACTACAAGTTCTTGATGATGACAAAGATCAACCATTATGGTCAAAGCAACAAGATCAAAAAAAAAGATCAAATATCTTCATTAATAAGCTTCAAATCCAAACATTAAATGTTAACATGTAAAGGTAAACCAATATTTCAATTACATGAGAACAAGTCATATTTACATATGCATTTAAAGTATTTTCAAAAGTCAAAACAACATTAACAAAGTCTTAAAAATCATATTTTTGACAAAATGCATAAGTGTATTCGAATACAACATCTTGTATTTGAATACAAAGCAAGTCAGAAGCAAAAGTCTCAAAGTTGTATTCGACTACGACTATGTGTAGTCGAATACACTGCAAATCAGTGGTCAAAATCCTTATATCTGTATTCGACTACAACCATCTGTAGTCGAATACAAAGTAAGTCAGTGGCAAATTTTCGCTAATCTGTATTCGACTACACACATGTGTATTCGAATACAAAGTGTAATTTTTGAATATTTTTGAACGTTACAAAGAGGTGTATTCGAATACAACTGGAAGCAATATAGTTTTTCAGATCTGGAATGGCTCCAAAGCATTGTATTCTTTCATTAAACCTCTTGGATCAATGGCCACGAATCTGAAGAGATGTTTATGGAGTATAAATACCCCATAACTTCATATCAAAAATACACAATCATTGAATCAATACACTGAACAATTTTGAACAAAATTCTGATTTTTACAAAGTACTTGCATTTCATTTTCATATCATTCAAAAAGGTTCTCAAGTACTTGAATTGTTATTGGATTGTTTATCAATATACCTCTCCTTATTCTTATTCAAATCATATTGTATCACTTGTAAAAGAAAGTAATAATTTCTTAAAAAGTAGCTTAATCTAAGATAGTGGTGTGCTATCTTAGGAGTGTTGTTAGAAGTTTGTAGCAAAAATCTCACGGTGGGAGTTGTACATTTTCTGACAATTAGTGGATCAATCTCTTGTGGTGTGCAAGAGGACTGGACGTACCCTTGGTTATAAGGGGAACCATGATAAATCTTTGAGTTGATTTATTTACTAGACCTTACTATTAGTAAACATTATATCAACTCAGAAAATTCAACTACTATATCACTAATAACAAGAAAATTTACTAATACCTAATTCACCCCCCCCCCTGTTAGGCGTACTTCTGTACTAACACTTACCTAGATTATTATCAAATTGTATACATTAAACAAACCTCCAAATCTATTTTGTTGTCATCTTATTATGCGTTTTTTTTTATAAATTTTTTTATAACATTATTATGCATTTCTTATTACTTTCAATTTATGTCAAATCAATTATATGAGTAATATTTTACGTTACCAATCCTCCTTTCAACTTCATACACAATTACGTCTATCGGCGTTAACTTTTCGAAATCGTGAAATCTGACCGATTATTATCAAATTGTATGCATTTTTTTTTATAAATTATTTTATAATATTATTAGTCATTTTTCATTACTTTCAATTTATATCAATCAATTATATGAGTAATATTTTACGTTATCAATCTTCATTTCACTTCATACACAATTGTTCAATTAATTAATACCTTGAAAATTCAAATACTAATTCAATTCTCATTACATTTTTCTATAATATTTCTATAATGCATTTTTTTTTATTATAAGCAATATTTTATCCTATCATTAAACTTATGAGTATCAATCTTGCTTTCATCCATAATTATTTCACTTAGGGGACAATAATGATTTCATACATTGAAATTTTAATTACTCATTAAATTCAATGGGAAAAAACCACCTAATCACTCATAAATGTCGTCATAAATGCTATTTATCTAATTTTTTTATATTATCTCAATATGGTAACGGTAATAAATCTGTATAAATCAGTCAAGATCAGCTCGGTCCAAAGAAAGTGGTGACCGTCTTGCCGAGTCTCGATTTGAAGTCATCTTTTTCGACGTCTCTGCGGTAACTCTTCGAAAACGTTCATACACAATTATTCCAATGATTTCATTCGTTGACAATTCAATTACTCATTACATTTTTCTATAATATTTTTGTAATGCATTTTTTGTATTGTGAGTAATACTTTACACTATCAATTATATTTAGTAATATATTAAAGTATCAATTCTCCTTTCACCTTCATACACAATTACGTCCCTCCGCGGTAACTTTTCGAAATTGTGAAATCTGACCGATTATTATCAAATTGTATGCATTTTTTTTATAAATTATTTTATAATATTATTAGTCATTTTTCATTACTTTCAATTTATGTCAATCAATTATATGAGTAATATTTTACATTATCAATCTTCATTTCACGTTCATACTCAATTATTCAATAATTTCGTACCTTGAAATTCAATTACTAATTCAATTCTCATTACATTTTTCTATAATATTTCTATAATACACTTTTTTATTATAAGTAATATTTTACCCTATCATTACACTTATAAGTTTCATGCATAATTATTTCACTTAGGGGACAACAATGATTTCATACATTGAAAATTCAATTACTCATTAAATTCGATGGAAAAAAACCACCTAATTACTCATAAATATCGTTATAAATGTTATTTATTTAATTCTCTGTATTATCTCAATATGACAATTATCTCATATGGTAACGGTAATAAATCGGTATAAATCAGTCAAGACCAGCTCGGTCCAAAGAAAGTGGTGACCGTCTCGCCGAGTCTCGATTTGAAATCATATTTTTTGACGTTTCTGCGGTAACTCTTCAAAAACGTTCATACACGATTACTCCAATGATTTCATTCGTTAACAATTCAATTACTCATTATATTTTTCTATAATATTTTTATAATGTATTTTTTTATATTGTGAGTAATATTTTACACTACCAATTACACTTATCAATTACATTTAGTAATATATTACAGTATCAATCCTCCTTCCTTGAACAATTATATTATTCCACTTATGGTGAGAAATGATTTTATACGTTGAAAGTTCAATTACTCATTAAATTCAATAGAAAAATACCACTAAATCACTCATAAATATTGTTATAAATTTTCTTTATCAAATTATTTGTATTATCTCAACATGGTAACGATAATAAATCAGTATAAATCAGTATAAATCAGATATATCTCCAAAGAAAGTGACAACGTCCTTCCGCAGTAACTCTTCGAAATCATGAAATTTTACTACATTATTATCAAATTTAATACATTAAACAAACCCCAAATCTATTTTATTGTCACCTTATTATGCATTTTTTATAAAATTTTTTATAACATTATAATGCATTTATAATTACTTTTAATTTATGTCAATCAATTATATGAGTAACATTATAATGCATTTAATATTTTACGTTATCAATCTATTTAATTTCAATTTATGTCAATCAATTACTTTCAATTTATTTCTCAATATATTTAAATACATTGAAACTAAATTAATGCATATATAATGAAAATCTATATACCTTCAAGGACATTCATATTCATATATACTTTTATACCTCAAAATTTCAATATCTACCATATGAGTAAGCTATAAATACTTTACTTTAATATAATTCAACATTGACATTCTTTAAAATAAAAAATATTAAATAGTCAATCATATTTTTAACCTTTTACATCTTATTTTTGGGTTTGTATTTTACACTTTATTTCATCAAATAAATACAAGTACCATTATATGTTGAAAAATAAATTGACAATCAAAGTACAAGGAGACAAACAATTATCCTATATAATAATTTATCATGCGAATTTTACAAAATATTTTAAAAATTAAATTAGATAATTGTGATAAACATGATTTTTCTCCATTTTAATTTTCTTAATCATACTCAATTATTACAAATCAATAAAGTAATATTATAAGATAACTATATTTATAATACATAAAATATTATTTATAAAACTTATAAAATTAATTAATTAATATCCGCGCAACGCGCGGACATAATCTAGTTATCTATTAAGTCCGTTATTTAAAAGAATATACTTAACAATATCGTTAAAAAATGATTTAATGAACTTAATTTATTATATTTAAGTTGAGTATTGTGAATCAATTAACTTAAAATTCTTTTAAGTCGGTTCAAACAATGCCCTAAAAAACAATATATTTATTGAATTGTCTGTCCTTAAGTAAAACGGACTAATCGATTTAAAAAAGATAAATCTACACAGTGATACATAAGTATGTTTATGGAGATATCATATGCGGTGTTATTTGATCAAAAATTGACATTGTATTCAAATTCTTTAGAAAAATATATCACTTATATGTGCTGATGTAACCCGAAATAAAAGAAAAAAAGTAATATAAAACAACATTGTATCACAAGCGTGTATAAAAATGCGTACTGTATTAGAAATAAATAAAAAATCTCCACATAAAATTTCATAACTGTAAACCAACTTCAAAAAAATAAAAAATAAAGATTAATCTAGGACATTAAAATAAGTTAAAAGGACTCAGAGCAATTTTGTCTTAGTTTTATTATAATCAACATTGGAGAAAGTATGTTTCCACTAGATTAAAACAAAAATGACAGACATTCAATTATTCACGCACAATATTCTCGTTTAAACTTGCAAAACCGCAATTGTGCCCGTGAGTGAGTTTGTAGTAGCAAGTTATTTTTATTTTTGTTTTGTCAATTTCAAGACTCTAACTCCAATTAGTATTGCAATTTGCACCTGCATCGAAACTGTTAATTAAATTAGTATATTCTGTCCAAATTGTTAATTTACACATTTGTTTATTTTAAGTAAGTCGACCAACATACTCATACATTGGTAGCTGCTCCTCGTTGAGGGTTTCAACATTGTCGCTATTGCAGCTGATACAATTGCTAACCATTGTTATAATATGCATTTTTATTTATGTTTGGTTCCACATTTAGAACACTCATGGTGGGTTGAGGAAAATTAATTGTGACTCCAAAATTAATTTTAATTTGAAGTTATGATTTGTAACTTCAGTTTGAATACAATGTGATTATGAAATGCAAAATATAAGTGATATATTTTTCTAAAGAATTTCATTATTGTGTATTTTTTTCCATAGTACTTCAGATTTAGCAACAAAATGCAAAATAGAATTATAGTTCAAAATGTGATTATGAAATATGTCTTAGAGTTCAAATTTTAAATCTTTAAAAAATTTTAAAAAAATCGAAGAATAAATTTACAATTAAGAATTCATGAAATTTATTTTCATTTTCGAAGAGGAAGAAATATTAGAAAATAACCTACGTTTAAAGAAAAAGTAAATTCAAAATAAAATATAAATTGTCATACTCCTACCAATACCAATTCATATCATATCTGAGGACAAATCCATTTCATGAAAACCAGTGTGCATTAGTTAATTAGTTAATTCGAGCTAAACAGGCCAAGAGAGCTAACATCCAATGATTTGTACCAAAAAAAGCTAACATCCAATGATGCTCATGAAAATTGACTAAAAATGACAATATTAATTTAAATATTTGAACCACTGCTCACTTGTCTTAATATTTGAAAACCTAAAGACAATAATAATTAAATTAAATAAATTAATGATTCGAAAATATAAATAAATAAAAAAATATGAGCAAGAAACAGACATGAATTCACATGATATGTAATTTACAGAGCCAAAATATAAAACCTCTTGTTACAAAAAAATCCTCCATTGCTGATTTTGTCCACTAGCTCAACTTCTTCACGTGACAGAAACATCCAAGAATCAGGCCAAAAGGACGAACCCACCCGAGAAAAAAAAAGGACAAAAAAAGAGAGAGAAGGAGAGGATTACATTGAGAAGCAAAAAAAATTTCAACTCAACAGTTACATCCTTTTTTAAACAAAACAACAAAACATCATGATTAAAGGTAAAATAGTAACCCATAATTTGGACGGCCAAGATGAAGCATGACCACTATCAAATTGAAGTGAATCAACGGCTAATGGCATGTTCTCTTGATCAGGACTACATTTAGATTCATGTGGATGAGCACTGTACAACATTGCACGAAGAACAGCTGAAACGGTAGGTATGTATGTCGTTTTGTTCTTTGCTAGTAACCATGTTAGACCCATTAGTTCACAGTCTATGTTAAACATCTTCTTCAGCCTCTCACTCCCTCCCTTCTTCGTCTCGTTCTTGTAACTCTTCACCTGTATTAATAATTTAAACCATGTCACGTTATTCAACAGTACCAAAATATTAAGAAAAAATGAAAATAAGATATTAAAAGAAATATCATGTAAATAGACAATTATTTTATACCAACAATCAATTATATATAATTTTGTTTTTTTAGTTTTATATTTGATAGGTTGTCAAATGTGATGGGTAAAACGGTAACCCTTAATCTCATAAAATATTACTCACTTTTCACAATCATGAATTAAATATTAAAAAATTAAGGAAAAAGGTTGTAATTATTGGTAAATGCACATGGAAAGTCATTTTGGCATGTCAACCTAAAAATAATTGGTTATATACTAATACTCCTAAGCAAACAAAAATTAAATTTTGTGTGAAAACTTCCAATTTTGCAATATTTATTTTAAAATTTTATTTCTATATATTTAAGTTTTTAATAAGTACTTTGAAAAAACTTGTTATCTTCCAATTTATTCTTCATTAAAACTACTTAATTTCAAATTTTACTCTCAAATAACTATTTTCAAATAGTTTTGACATAACACATAAAAGTTAGAATAAGAAAACAAAAATAAGTATAGAACCTTTTGTAGGGCAGAAAGGCATTTGGTGCAACCAGCATAAGAAGCATTACGACAGTTATTTTCCAAGTTACGAACAGCAGCAGTTGGAGCAGCGTATTTACGATTACCAGAAACGTTAAACGCGGCAGGGCACGATAACGAACTTATTTGATGAAGCCTAATTCCACAGAAGCAAAGAATCGCGTCACACGTTGCATTAGGTTGAGGGATTCGAACATTACGGATCAGAAGCGATTCCTGCAACGAGTTAACACACTTCTGCGAGTCATCAGGTCTCATCGGAAGTTCACCGTTCGACGTCGGCGTCGAAGCGTTTGGAGAAAGTTGAAGTGCCGCTCGAGCGTGAGCGGCGAAAAGCCAAGCCGCGAGAACCGGACAGCATCGGCTTCGGTCTAGGTCTTTTCCGCATGCGGCGTTAACGCCGCCGAATAGTTCGTTGGATAAGTCGAGCCGGCAGATTTGAGCTTGGGTTTGAACCGGAAATGCGGGGACTGTGTTGGAGGAAGGATACTCGGCCGGTGGGTTTCGGTCGGTTACCGGTTGGGAAAATAAACCGGCGAGAGAAAAAGGTGGAAGTAGAAGTAGTGAGGAGAAGAAGATAAAGCACGCGAGAATGGAAGTGAATGATTGCATTTTGTTTTTGTGGAGAAAATAAGAAAAAGTTAAAGTGGGGTTTGTGTAAGTGTAAGGGAAAGAAAAAGAGATGAAATTATTTGGGTGGTGAAGAATGTGATGGCGATGGGTTGAAAAAAAAGAGCCTTTTGTTTATCAGAGAAAGTGATTTGGGGTTTTGTTGGAAATTTTAGAAAGAGAGATTCCAGAGTGATATACTGAAAAAAGCTGAAGAAGAGAGAGAGGGTAGAGTTTCTGCTTCTAATTTTTCTCTTAGATAAGTAGGTAGACCCATGATTTGACTACAACATTGTTTTTCTTTTGTTTTTGGTGGAAAAACTAAGCAAAATTGTACCTAAAATACTAAGCATAAGCATTGCTAAAACAGTAACTTCTCATGCTAAGACATGGGATAAGATAGGGTGAGGTACTTAAATCAACTTAGGGGCTGTATTGGTAAATGGGATTTTTTTTCTTCTTCTTTTTCTTGTGCTTGTGTTACTTGTTTCTTAGCTCATTGTGTTACTTGTTTCTTAACTCATCTCACTTATTTGTGTTCTTGCATACATAAAGATATAGTGTATCTTTGTTTCCACCTTTGTAGCATTTAGAATAAATTTGAAAGAATTAAAATTAATTTTGATATGGTTGATTGTTTTGGAAGAGAATTAGTTTTTTTACTAAAATTTATTCTACATTGAAGTTAGAAATTTTTAGTTTTATTATATTAAAATTTGTTCACTTTATCTAAAAATATTTAAATATAAATTATCTTATATTTAACTCTTTTAAAATTAATTTATTTAAATTTAATTTTTATCATAGTAAAATCAAGCATACACATAGTTTAGGAGTGCTTGTATCTACCTCCATCCTTAATAAAAGACCATGTTAATTGAATTATAAAAATAAAATATTACTATTAAAGTTAAGTTTATCAATAATTATTATTTTGAATTAATATTACTATTTTTAATGATAAAAAATGCATGATTTGTGATTGATTCAATAGTAAAATAAATTACATTGTCAACAAATTAAAGTTATTTTGATATTTTTTGAATCATATTATTAATTATTTTAAGAGCATTTGTTAAGAATATAAAAAATAAAAACTTTATATTAAAAAAATATAATTTAAATTTTCAAAAGTTGAATATATAATTTTTAATATATTTTTTACGTAATATTTTTACTTTTAGATGTCTAATAAATGGCCTTAAATTTTGTTTATTATAATATTTATATCACTTAAATTTTTCAAAATTTTAATTTCAAGATTGATGTGGTGTGTTTTAGAATTATCTGTACATTACCATTATTTTAATTTATTTTTCTAAAAATTTTATTGTAAAAATTCTAAATAAAAATTTTAATTAATAGATTAAAAAATTTGAACAAATACAATAAAAAAGATAAATAATCTTTCTGAAATAGATAATATAATTATTAGCTAAAGAGCAAGTACTAATATTTATAATCTTAATCATATAATAATTAGACTTAAAAGTGAACATATTCTATTATTTGTTTGATTAGAAATGATAATGATTCATGTGTTGCAATCCAAATGTGAAAAGGAGGGTGTGGTCAGTGATCTCTCTCGATTCATGCGGTATGCTGACGCTCCAATTTCACGAAATAAAGTAACCTCAAGAAGAATTAAATAATAGAAAATAAAGAGTGTGGATGCAGTTGGTAAAAGCTAAAGAGCAACAGGATCTGGACGAGAAATAGAGAGATTCGTTTTGGGGGTGCACAAGCACAACTGCACAAGCACAAAGGGAGAGTAGGACGACGGATGGGGCAGGTTTTGATATGTGAGAAAGAAAAAGCTGTTCAGAATTTGGCAGCTTGTGTTTGGGTTGCAGTATTGGACACCTTGTTGGCCGATGTCATGTTCATAACTCAAACTAATAAGATATTCGTGGATCCGCAAATATTTCAATTTTTAGTTTGAAATATATCTCATGAATAAAATAATTGATTAAATATTATGTAAATAATTATGATATAATATTTTAAATAGTTGATTGAATGTGATAATTAAAAAATATATTATGTTCAGTTACCTGTTTTACACAAGTATTAAAATAAATTATAATGTTATATTTATAACGGCAAAACATGATCATATAATGTTGAAGCATATATAATTGTTTATTATGTAATATGTAATATGTAATAAAGACAAATGTTAAGTTAAATTTTAAATTAAATAGTATACATAGTTCCTAATTTAATTTCAATTAACGTTTTAATTATTTTTTTTTTCTTCTTGACTTGGTATGTTATTTTACTTTTAAGTGATAATTTGATCTTTTATGTTTTAAAATATTAACAATGTTATTTTTTTTTTTACGAAAAATTCATCAAAATTTTCAAACAAAACTCATAAAATTAATTATTTTCTTCAATATAATACAAATTTCATCAAATTCATAACTCAAATCTTCAAATAAACTAATATTTTCATTCTTTATTTAATGTTGTTAGAGATGAAAATATGAGTTTATTTAAAGATTTAAGTTATGAATTTGATGAAATTTGTATTATATTGAGGATGATGATTAATTTTATGATTTTTTGTTTAAAATTTTTGATGAAATTTTTGAATTTTTGCACAAAAAAGGATAATATTATTGATATTTTAAAACATAAAAGATCAAATTGTCACTCAAAATTAAAATAAAAGACCAAATCAAAAATAATAATAATAATAAAGTACTAAAACGTTAACTAAAATTAAGTTAAGGGACTACGGGTGTTATTTAGCCTAAATTTAAAAAGAAAGTTGATCAATAATGAATAAATAGTTGAAGTTGAGATTGTTAATAAAATTATAAACTCATAGTACATCAATAAATTTTACAAAAATTGTATGTCATACACACAACCGACTTTATATTTATTTTTAAAACACGAACCAAATATTTAGATTAAGTGTCTTAAATTTAAAATAAATTTAATTTTCAGATAGGAATTTATTTTGTAAAATATGAATAACAAAATTAATTATTTTCTTCTCTATATTATGAGATGTAAAGAAAAAAAAAAATACATTCACAATATTTATAAATTATTCTGTGATACAGATGTTGTGTATCTAGATAAAGTAAAGTTAAAAAATGTTATACTACCAATTTGGTATTGAGTGAGTAGCGCCAATTGAACAAAAATAATACATTTAATTAATTAATTAATTAATTAATTAATTATGACAAACAATTATTTTATATATAATTTTTTTATATATATAATTAGTGTATTATAATTGTTCTCGTTTTTATGTATCAATAAAAAATATTTATCCTGTATTTTTTTTATATTTATCGGTGACAAATATGTCTAATGTATATTTTTTTGATGTATTAATAGCATAAATTTGTCCCATGTCTTTTATATTTATCAGTGATAAATATTTATCTTGTATTTTTTATATTTTTCGGTGATAAATATTTATCTCGTATTTTTTTAATATTTATTCGTGACAAATATGTGTCTTGTGTTATTTTTATGTATCCATGATAAATATTAGTCATGTATTTTTTAAATTTATTTGTTATAAATATTTATCTTTTTTTTTTATATTTATCGGTGAAAAGTGTTTATCTTGTATTTTTTTTTTAATTTATCAGTAACAATTATGTATCACATATTACTTTATGTATCAATGACAAATATTTCTTTGTGTTTTTTATGTTTATTAGTGGTAAATATTTGCATCTTTTTTTTAAAAAAAATATTATCAGTGACAAATATGTATCTTTTAGTTTTTATGTATCAATAAGCTATATGCGTCCCGTAATTCTTTTTTTTTTTATATATATATTTATCAGTGATAAATATTTATCTCATGTTTTTATATGTACATATGTGACAAATATATGTTTTATGTTGTTTTTTATGTATTAATAATAAATATTTGTCATGTATTAAATATTTATCAATGAAAAATATGTGTCTCGTATTTTTTTATATATCAAGGACAAATAGTTGTCCGGTGTTTTTTTTATGTTTATTAATAATAAATATTTATCTCGTATTTTTTTTATATTTATCAGTGACAAATATATGTCTCGTATTTCTTATGTATCAATAACATATATTTATCATGTGTGTTTTTTTTTATATTTACCGATGACAAATATGTATTCCGTTTTTTATATTTGGCAATGTATTTTTATGTATTAGTGAGAAATGTTTTTTCCATGTTTTTTTTATGTATTAATGGCAAAGTTTACTTTAGAATATTTTAATATTAATTTTTATTTTTACAATTTTAACATAAGAGTTAATGTTTGATTTTTTTATAAAGGAAAAACAAAATGATAGAAAGATTATGCGAGAAGGAAGTTACTAAGATTTAAAATTTGAAACGTAATGATTAATAGATAGTATGATGGATAACCACAAAACATATAATGTAGAACACTATTTATAAGCATGAGAATTTGATTTATTTTTTTTAAAAAAATCAATTCGTTGCACACTACAACATTTTTAGTGTATTCCAACACCAAAAAACCGTTATTTATTGTGGAAAAACTGTTGTTATAAGCTAAGAGAACGGTTTTGTAACCGTAGTGTTTCGAAGTGTTGTTTATTCTTGTTCATTTTTTAAATGACAATGTCTATATAAAACCATAGCTGTAAATAGCCTACAAGAACGGTTATAATAGTTAAATACAACAACGGTTGTAAGTCGTTGCTTTAGAGGCTATCCGAACGTGTTTTTTATTGTAGTAAAAAAATAATAATTCCAAAGACTTGCACATTTATATAGTACGTCATTTATGAATAAGCATTCCTAACTCTATACACAATAATCACTATATAATTATCTTAATTAATCAGTTAAAAACCAATCAAACCATTACATACACAATAATCAATTATATTGTACACTTATCTTCCTAACTAATAACACAAAGATGCAATTACTTCTCTAAAAAACTCGAAATTGATAATTTTTTGGTTGTAAAATCCTAACAATTGTCTTCCATTTGGTAACTTTGCATAAATTTTGATAAATGAATGACTCTATCCTTTGAATTTCACGCATGTAGTGAAATTTACTTTTCATCTTGTGAATATATACCCCACAATAAGCATTTATTTGTTGGTGTTTCTGATAGATCTCTGTCAAACAAAAACTCAATGTTAACATATAAATGGTTTAGGCTCATTTGCACTAGTCATATCATTCGTTCGAAGTCTCTTTTGATTTAGAGGATTTTACATAATAAAAGGCCTACTAGTGAAAATCATTGGAGTTGAGTTTATGTTATCGTTTCTATTGCAATTATATATGTATGGTGTTGCGATAGAATCAACAAATCATCTCTTTTTTGAGTGTGCTTTTAGCACTAAGTTGTGACATTGGCTATTGCGTACACACTATTTGATGTTGAGCTGACTAAGACCCTTGGGAAATATAAAAAGAGAAAAGTTTAAAAATATTAAAAATTGGAAAAAATTGGTTAAGGATTATATGATTAAAGACGAGACAAATATATAGAAAAATTTCAAAGATTAAATTGAACTCTAAATAACGTTTTAGATTGCATTTAATCTAATTTCAAGGAAGTTGAATCCAAGAAACGAATTTTGGAGTCAAAGAAGGCTTACCTAAAACTACAAAAGCCTTAAGGATAACAAACTCTTGTATAGAGGAAGAAGCATAACTTGTGCTAAATTTAATAGATAGATCGAGCAATAATAAAAATATTAACTTTAATCACATAATGAATTTCTTATTTTCAAAACTCAATTTGTTCTAGCAATGCCAAATCATTGCTATAATATTAAAGATGGTAGAGAAAATAACATCTTTTATAAGAGAAGGTCAATATCGACCAGAAATCATCAAAATATTAGTGATGGAAGAAGTGTATCATTCCAACAAATTATTGGACTAAGCCAAACTACGCATGTAGAAAAATAATCGATTGGTCACAATTATTTGTACAAATCATTTTGACACATATAAAAAATACATTATTTAATTATTTTAAAAAACACATTATTTAATTTATTTTCTTTTTATCTTTTTCTAAAAATGTGTATGCACCTAAAAATTATCTAAATAGTTGTGATCATGCAAGACTTCCTCATCCCGTAATCTTCTATTTTTTGTTTTTGTTTGCTTTACCTTTTTCTTGTTGTGGAGTCCTGCGTGACAGCCAACCAACGCCATTTTCATTGTGTATGTATTGCTTTCCCAAAGATAACATTTTTAATATACACAATTGTGGAGAGCTAATAAGGACAAACATAAATCTTCCATTCACATGGGATTGCCCAGCCCCATTACTTCTTTTATTTTCTTTTAACTTTACTATTATACAACCCACCATGTTTTATAACCATTTTTAACCATTAGAAACAAATTTTATTAAAGCTTAAAAATATACATGGGGTCATGTAAATAGCCGCTTTTTTGTTTATTAAAGCTTACAAATATATGTGGGATCATGCAAATATATTTGTTTTGTTTTATTTTTTATAAAATTAATTTTTATTAAAATTGATATATATAATTTTTTATATCATTATTAATTGAGAGATTAAAATTAAATATTATATATATATATATATATATATATATATATTGTAAAATTTATTTCTAATAAAAACTAATTATGAATTTAAAATAAAATAAAAATAAAATAAAAAATATTTACAAAGATCAAAATTAAATAATAAAATATATGAAATTGTATAATTACATAGATGAATTATATATTTAAATCTTTTATTAATTACTTTCCACACTAGTAGTATTATTGATCTTTACTTCTATGCATATTCCATTTACACTAGAAGACAAAAAAAGGTAGCAGGAAGCAGTGTCCAGTGAGAACAAGAGGGAGAGAGATAGGGGCAGTATTAGTTTAAAGGACAAACACATGCGTCAACCAAAAGAAAATTGTTCCCTTAAAAAGTTACTAGTACTAGCTTTTTAGAAAAGCTTATAGTAACTATTTTGTTTCATGAACCCAGTAATCTGGTCCCTTTACGTCTCGAATGGGGTCACATAATTCAAATCATGCCGTGGGAAAAGGGAGGGCAATGCTTTTGTTAGGTAATTGCATTATTTCCTTTTCTTTTTGTTTTTTACAATTGCATTATTTCATATCCTACAATACAAGTATGCACATTACTCCTAGTCAATAAAAAAATGTATTATATACTCCAAAAGGAAGATGATTAGCTGCTTCATTGGTAATTGAGCCCCAAAAGTAGAAGGAAAAAGGTGCAATCATGGTGTTTCAAATTTCAAATTGAGATTTCTAGGCCAGATATGCACCTTCGAATTCATAAAAAATATGTGTTTTGTTTCATTGAGTTTAAATATTACCGTATTATCTCTAATTTTAAATATAAATAAAAATAAATTTAAATAAATTTTAGATTTAATATAATAACTTTCTTTGATTTTATTTTTATATATGTTTAAAAGTAGAGAACATCGTCAATATCATTATGAGATTTTATTTTAGAATGTTCTAACTAAAAAAATCTCACCTAGTATCTGTATTTCTATAAAGGTCCGTCTTAAGAGTGTACAAGAGATACAGTCACACACGCATAATTTTTTTATGAAGCACCGATTTAACTATTAATCATTTTTATTTATTAAAAAGTTTCAACTCAAATTTTCATTCACTTTAAAAATAGAAAATTTGAAAAAAAAAACTTAAGACATAAGAAAATATTTGCTTCAATTAACTGAACAAAATAATGATCGATCCAAAGATCAAGAATGGAGCTGAATCTTTAGCAAATTTTGGAATTGAAAACTTTGAATTTTTAGTAGTTATGATTTGAGTTGTTACCTTCTAATAAAGAAATAAACAAAAGTTTTGCAAACAAAAATGTGCATTGATGTTGCTATAAAATTAGTAAATGGTTTGATTACTTATTTAGAAAACTAGAGAGAATTTGAATTTGCAAATTATATTTGTCCTGCTAAAATAATTGCTAATGAAATGAATATTTAATGTATAAGTTTCTCGAAATGTATATAGTTTAGACTTTGAATTTCTTACGAAATCTTCAAGGATTTATCAGTTTTTATACATTGTAGATCAATCAATTAATCAATTAAATAGAAAATTCGTGAATTATAGTTAGAGCTGTCGATAAAGTTCATCTTTCAAAATCACCTACTAAATCTTTAATATTAGAGGTTTATAGATCTAATATTTTGTTAATATAGAGTTTTTTTGAAAAAATTTCGAAATTTATTTTTCTCGAAAAAATATAATTTTTTTTGTGACAAAAAGCTTTTAAATCATTTTTTTCTCGATAATATTTTGTATATCTTCTTTTATCAGAAAAAAATTCAAAACTTTTTTATCAAAAAATTTTAAGAAAAAAATTGATTTTTGGAAAAAATCAAAAAAAGAATTGTCATTTTTTTTAAATCGAAAGATAAATTTAAAAAAATAAGCTCATAAGCTCCACATAGTCTACAAAATTTTAGAGACTTTTTAACTTTAGGGCCTTCATTTTTCAGGCCTTAATAACTATGAAATTTTTTTACCTCATCAACGTGTGAACTAAGTTCAATAATTAATGGATTTATAAAATTGACAGTTATAAATTTATATGTACATGTTGAGAAAAAGATGCTTATATCCCTTTTTTTTATTTTTTATTCCCCAAATGCCCTACTCTGAAACAATATTCCCTGAATGCCCTACTTTTTCGTTCCAACAGGAAGTCGTTCCCTGGGGAAGCGACCTCCTGAAGATGAAATTTTTTTATGCTAATAGGGGGTCGTTTCTGGGGAAGCAACCTCCCACTGAGTTGGTTTTTTTTTTTTTATGGGTTGGAATTCTAATAATAAACTAACTTTAAAATATAACAAAAAAAAA
>NC_021165.2:58835354-58863422 GCF_000331145.2 Cicer arietinum | reverse complement strand
AAAAATAAAAAAAAAAAAAAAAAAAACCAACCCAGTGGGAGGTCGCTTCCCCAGGAAACGACCCCCTATTAGCATAAAAACATTTCCTCTTCAGGAAGTCGCTTCTCCAGGAAACGACTTCCTGTTGGAACGAAAAAGTAGGGCATTCAAGGAATATTATTTCAGAGTAGGGCATTTAGGGAATAAAAAATAAAAAAAAGGATATAAGCCTACAAATCCCGCACATGTTGGGATTTTTAGATTTTTGCTTCGTATGTTAAATTAATTATTTAATCAATTATAAACCGACAATATATAATAAATTATTGAAAATTATTTATATATATTATAATATACTGTTATTAAGAATTAGTTAATTAATTGATGAATATTTGTTGAATTTTGTTTATAAATTGATTATGACTCTGAGTCGTTTTAGCTGTTTAATTATTGTTTCATTTGATAATTAACGTAACACGTTAAAATCCTAGAAGCCAAATAGAGGATTTCACCTCTTATTTTTATTCTTTCAATGACGACATCTAGAATTTTAACTGTACACACTTAAAAAAAAAATACAATTCTTTATTTCATATTATGAACAAAATATTATAAATAATAAATTATAATTTTTATTTATAAGGATTACTGTTAAAATCCTTCAATTTATATTATTTTTCAATTTTTTTTTTAAATTTCAAATTTTTGGAATACGTTATTTTTCAGATATTTTAATACCCAGTTTATATTCTCGAAATTTTACAATAGTAGAAAGAAATGCCAAAAAAAAAAAACATGTAGGGGCAAGATTAGAATTTACAAAAATTGTTGAGGTAGGAATGGATTGGAGACTATGTGGAGTTCCTAATAGCCTAATAGATTTTGACTTTTCACACGCACACTTGTGCACGTGCAAAGCCTTCTTCTAATTGTGTTTTACTCTCATATTCGACCCTTAATCAATGAGCTATTCATAACCATTATTTTGGCACTAACGAGTGGATTAGAGTCGTAAGTTGGGGGGACACTTGTAAAATAATTTTTGCAAATCTGTTGCATGTCCACTACTTTGAAACCCTTTAATAACAAAAGTAATAATGACTTTATGATTTCTCGTTACTCAAAGGCTAAAAGCACTTTAAGTTTACTCAACTCTTTATTCTTCTGCTTTTTTAAGGCTAAAAGCCGCTGGAAATATGTTTCAAAGCACCTAATTTCAATGTTATTTTATTAATGGTGGAAAAAGTTTCCTTCTAAACTAAAAACTCTTTGAATTCGTTATCAGTTCGAAAAATTTAAATTGAATTTATTTTTAATTTAAAAAATTAAATTGAATTGGTTTTATAAATCAATAAATCAGTTTATTATTTTAAATTAAATTAAACTGATTTTAATTTAATTTTACTTATTCGAATTAAATTTAATCATCATAAATGGATGATATCAGACTGTTTTTGTATCAAATTGATATCAAATTTAACCTATAGTCTTTTTTTTTTATTTATTTCTATAGGTTAAATTTTATATAATTACCCTAATTATTTTTTAAAAAAACAGGTTCGGTTTAATTTTTTCCAACTGTAAATTGATTTGATTCTAATTTTTAAAAATCAATTCGGTTAATAAACTTTTTTTAAAAAACAGTTTGATTCTGAATTTTTATAAGTCAGATTAGTTCAAAAATAATTCGATTCAATTCTACAATTTGATTCAATTTTTGATATTTTTGAACATTTATTATCCTCAGCGCGTCCATCATTAAAATATTTGAGATATTTTTCTTATCTCTTGCGGTTCCAAAGACACAATTAGTTTTGTCGGATAATTGCAATATCATCACTTGTTAGATAAGCTAATAAGACTATCTGTTGATAAGCTTGTAAATATCCATTATGTTGTAAACTGTTGTAGGCAGTTAGGAATCATTAGTTTGTTAATAACTAACTTTGTGAATGATAGAATAGTTAGACGTATGAGAAAATAGATGAGTGTTTCATTGATCTAAGGAGAGAAAAACAAGTGAGTTTGAGTGAGGGATATCACAGTACAACTGCAAATTCTTGTGACACCGAAATTCTTTGATCGTTGAATAATAATTCTGCATCAGCGAGGATGTAGAAGAAATTGCTCTGAACTTCGATAATTCGGTGTTTTTTTTCTGAAAACTATAACAAGTTTAAGAATCATTTGCTTTAATTCTTTCTGAAATCATGAAATAAGAGTGAAAAATGGGCTGAAATGTTCATGAGCAGACCACGAAGACGGTCCAAACAAGAAAAGATAGGAGACATTTATTTTTATTATTTCCAAATTATTATTATTATTATTATTATTATTATTATTATTATTATTATTATTATTATTATTATTATTATTATTATTATTTCTGATTAAAAAGTTCAGGTGAGTTTTACTTCAAGAATCATCAAAATGTAAAATGAACCGTTTATTTGGTGAAAACATGTAGAAGTGAAAACAATCCAAAGTGTTCAAGGATAATTTATTTAAATACTATTTTTTAAATCATCAAAATATTGAAACATATATACTAAAATGTCTTACTATTTTTTTCCCTTAGGAGGTTGCATTTCTACCACATGTACACGGTTTTTTTAAAAAAAATTCTTCATTTTAATTGTTAATTTAATAAATTAAAATAATAAAAATATTTTAAAAAAACAAAATACTATAATAAAATCAAATAAAATATATTAAATTGAAGAAGAAGAAGAAAAATGCGGTTGAGTAAATGTGTTAAAACATATAACATTTCGTAAATTCTTTTACCTGAACTTTTTTTTTTGAAATAAAAATGACAAAAATATCATTATGTATAAACTTGACTGAATCATTCATCATTGATCAAATTTTTGAGTCATGAGAAATTGTCATATCATGAACAAGAGAGGTTATTCGACAAAATCGAATACCTGTTATCATTATTTGTTCTGATATAGAGACCGGAAAGAGATGAAGGAAGTCAAAATTAATTCTCGGCTGTGATAGAGGTGAAAAATATAAGTCAAATAAAAGTAACCCATGGACTACAACTAAAAGGTGTGATTGTCTGTTTAAACTTAGATTGAGACCATTAAAGAATGATGATGGATGAATTATTAGTTTAATGTGTGAATACTTTTGAGAATAATGTATTTGTGAGACGCTTAAAAGAAGAAGATAAGAAACATGTTAATGAGCTGGTAAAGTGTCATGTTGCACCGAGACACATCTTGTCACATTTGAGATATCGAGATAAGGAGAACATGACTAATATCTCTTAAATTTATAAGCGACGAACCCCATACAAGAATAATTTGAAAGGACCCATAATTGATATGCAATATATGTTGAAGTTACTTGTAGATGAGAAGTATGCTTGTTGGAGTATGACTCATGAAGATTCCAACATTGTGAATGATATGTTTTAGACGCATCTAGATTTCATAACTTTGTTGAACATGTTCCCTCTTGTATAGATCATGGATAACACCTACAAAACCAACAAAGATAGGTTACCATTGTTTGAAATTGTTGGTGTAACTTCAACTGGGTTGACATTCAATGTTGCATTTGCTTATATGTTTTATGAGCGTCAAGAAAACTTTTGTTGGACATTAGAGAAGTTAAAAGAGTAGTTTGTTTCAAATACTTCATTTCTTCAGGTGATCGTGACTAACAGAGAACTTGCTTTATTGAATGCAATTGAAGTTGTATTTCCATCTTGAACAAATTTACTTTGTCAACTTCATATCAACAAAAATGTTGGAGCTAAATATAAATAATATATGTTGAAGGAGGATATGCAGAAACCCATCGTAGGTTGTGGAAGAAAATTGTTTATTGTAATGAAGAGAATGAGTATGAGGAACTTTTACAAATGTTTGAGCAAACAAGTGTCGATAAAACTTTGCACAAGGAAATATTTATTGAAGCATGAATCAATTGAGTGTTGCATATAGGAAATACTACGACTAATATGTATGTCATTAAAACTTTGAATTTTGTTTTATATTTATATATGTTTAGGATTAAACATGCATGTTTGATAGAATTTTTATTGAAATAATACCAAACCTTTTTTTTATGTTTGAATATTTGGGTTGAGTCTGTTCATTGGTCATTGAAGAGATTTTTAGAACACAGTAAATGATATTTTTGTAAGGCATGGTATGGCATGATTGAGATGTTGAAGTTGTAAATTATTAAGATAAAATAGTCATTTGAGACAAGTAAGGATCGCAAAGAGCATATACACAACAATTCATTCTATGAGAATTTGACTTGAGTTGTATCCAAGAAAGCTTTAACTGATATTGTTGATGAATACCAAAGAGTCAGCTATGTCAATAACAACAAAGCCATGTGTCATTGTATACTTAAAAACTCTCATGGGTTACCTTGTACATGTGAGTTGGCACAATACAAGTTGAAAGGTGTCCCAAACCTGATTTATATGTTGCATTATTCAACGAACATTTGCAAGAAGTTACAGACTCTTGGCTAGTAACTGATTTGGGAAACCAACCCAACGAGAAGCTGATGAACATTCCATAAATGGGTTACATGATAGCAACAAAATATAATTTCCTTCTTGTGACATTGGGAAAAACTTTTTTTGACTTTTTTCCTATTGAGGGGTGCATACAATGTAAACCTATCGCGTGATCGTATTATCAATATTAGTTTTGTTTATGAAACTAATTGGGTTCAAGTTAAATTGAAATCATGATGTGTGTTTCTTGCATGTCATTGGAAGAAGCACCACAGTGATGAGTCTACTGATTTAGAGATTGATTTTTGAGAATAATTGATTCTTTAAATTGGTACTAGCCACGAAAAGATTTTAGAGACTTAGTTAGCGACTAAATTATTAGCATCATAAATATCCGTAGTGAATTTTTAATTCACAACTTGACGTTTAATTAGCAACCACTCATATAGTGATCCAAATTCGATAGCTACTTTATAAGTTTAAAATAGTTTCAACACCTTGACTTTCATCTAATAATAAGGAGACACTTCTCAAAAAAATTTGGCTCTCAATCTCCTAGAATCTCACTTTTTGGTTTCACTCTCACCAAAACCCTAAATTTCTCCTAAAATCATTTCTCCTAAAATTAGAGCACCTTCCACAAGCTTTATGTTCACTTACCAAAACCCTAACTCCATCTTAAGAAACTTCATCCCAAAATTAAGTAGTAGGAGAAGGAGAGAGGAGAGTGGATGGAAGAGATCTGCAACCAAGATGTGATGATGGGTTAAAGGGTGGAGAAATAGGCTGGTTGTGGTGTTCTTGCAACCTCGCGCTGCCAAGATGGCCATATTATGCGGCGCAAACGCATAAACGATGATAGATACACAACAGTGTGTTAAACGAAAGTTGCGGTATTGTAGGTTTTGTTTTCATTTTCTTCTATATTTACTTTATTCTTTTACTATTTTGTTCACATATTTTCTACAAATGATTCAATGATTAAAGATTATAGTTGACGTTTAAAGAATAGAGATTATAGTTGATGTTCAAAGAATAGAGATTATAGTTGATATTGTTTTTACATTTGTGATACCTAATATTTTTGTTGTTTCCTAATTCTTTGTATTTATTTATTTTGTAGGTAGAGACTTTGATGAATCAATATGCATTATTTGGTAAAGATGTTGTTGAGGAAGTTGAGTTAAAGGGGTTAAAAGATGAAGATCTATGTGCTTGATGTTGAGTTCAATGAGGAGTTTTTCTCAATAGAGATGTTAGTTTTTTTTAATTTTATTTTTTCTCAAAGGCTTCATAGATGATAGAGTTTGGATGCAATTGTTTATGTTAGGTTTATTTTTAGTTACTTCTACTGTATTGTTTTATTAATCTTCTTACGTGTGCATCAAAATGTGTATTTTTGTAAAGAACTTTTAAACGTTATTTGAAAAAAAAATTATTAACATAGGTGTGATTCTCGTGTTTACAAAATTGAAAAATTAAAGTTATCATATTTCCATGGGATCAAGGTTGTTAAATTTGCTTTTCTGAATGACATCTTGAAATACTATTATACTATTGGTTTAACAAAGTCTTGGTGTGGCATATGGAAACTTGAGTATTTCTCCATCGTATGTTTTCACAAGAAATTTTGCGGAAGATATTGAAGATAATGAGACCAATGAAGAGATTTATGGCACTCTTTCTTTTGTTTTCTAAACTCATTAAATGGTTCTACTCTTAAAATATTTGTTTGTTGTTCTTTGGACTGATGATAATGGAGAGGGTAAGTAAGATTTTGAATAAATGAGGGAAATCAATCTCTTAAATGTTCTCTTCCTCTTATTGATGTTTCTCATGTATAGATGTATGGTTATATTCTACAAGTGGTAAAATGTATCATAAAGATAGGTTCAATGCATTGTAATTACTTCTATAATCATATCTAAGGAGCATTTAACCTCTATATATAATGTTGCTCTAGTTTTCTATCAATGAACTACTTTATTGGGTAGTTTGTATTGTACTGTTGTGTGGCCTAGAGAAACAATGTAATGTATTTAAGAGGGGATTTATATTTGTATTGTGATGGGGCATCAAATTGATTATTTATGTGTAATCTAACTTGTATTGGTACACACCATGGATGGCATCAATGCTTAGCATTTTCACAGTTTTATCACAAGTTTTTAGTATATGATTTTCAAGTATCAGAAGAGAGTTACCAGTTGAAATGACATAAGATCTAATTCTAATTTTATGGTTTGGTTCACAAACTACGTAAATGAGGTGTGGACAAGTTTGAGGGATTAGTTCAAGTGTAGAAATGGAGCTAAGATGATAAGTGGTTGAAGCATAAATTAAGCACCAAAAAATTTAGTGTAACACCCTGTATTTTAATTAATTAATTTAAAATCCTTAGTTTTGTTTATTCTTTTTGATTAATTTAGTGTGACGATAGTAAGATAATTATTCATTGGATGTTTAATTATTTGATAAAGTATTTTTATACTAATTAATTAATTATTGAGATTTTTATTATTAACTAATTAAAACTCGTAGAAATATCTGTCTTAGAGTGAACAATGACCAAGTCAAAATTGAATCACCCACACTACTATTTTTTATAACTATATTTTATTTTTGATAACTATATTTTATTTTTAATAGCATTTGGTTTATAGAACCGTTCATTTTCCCCTTGTGTCCATTCAAATGTGTAACTAGCAAGAATAAATACATGAATGTCAATTAATTCTTAACGGTTGATCATTGAATAGTATTATTCCAATTGAATTCCTTATTCATGTGTGCAATTAAACTCAATGAAGAGAATTATTTCTTCTCTCTGATCAGCTCTACACCTCCTTTATTAGTCACATATACGTCCCCTTTGTAGGACACAATTAAACTTTGCACTAGAGAAAAGAAGTCATAATCACCCACACGCCATTACCAACATTACATTTATCTCAAATATTTTCTAAGCCACTAAAACAACCATCATCACATTCCCCGCATTCTGATCGAAGTTCTAAGCTTTTGTTCCTTCATCTTGGTGAGATTTTCGAGGGCTATATAGTGTCACCTAGAAGGAAAATACTCAAGGTAAGGGTTTTTTCCTAATGCAGAGTTAGACTAGATATTAAATTAGCGATTCGTAAGATATTGATATGATGTTTGGATGTCTTAAAAGAAAAAGGTCGGTTGTCGATTTTATTTTCGTCGTAAAAAAATTAATTATAATGCTTTGATTGTTTCTTCTGAGTAATATCTCTATCTTGATGAAATTAATTTTAGAGTTATATTTTTATTATCATACCTTGATCAATATGTTTGTAGCGAAAATGTTTAATGCCTTACATGTTTTAGAGTACTTAATTATAAAGTTATAATTTTTATAATGATATAATTATTAACATGTTTATTATGATTATTTGATTTTAAGTCTTGACTTTTATGAACAATAAATGTGTCTTGAGGAAATTGATGAGAATTTTATATATTTTTTTTAATTTTAATATTATGAGAAATTGATTATTGAATGCATTAATGAATAGTCAATTTTTAGAATGCGGAAAACTTTATAGTAAAATGAATGAAATTTATGTTGTTATTGTATTCTTGGTGATATGAGTTTTAATTTTTATCAATAACACGTAGCCAAATCGAATCTTATGGATTATTAAAATGAAAGTGGTGATTTTGAGATATTTGTTCACATTTGATGTGTTGAAGTTATTGAGTTCTAACTATGAACATCCATGATAATTTAAATTTGATGTTTTATGTAATTTTAAAAAGTTAATCTAGAATAATTTGTCAAATTAATCTGGAATAATTTGTCTTTGTGGTTGTCTAAGTGGCTGGTGATCTGTGGTTTGAATAGTTTTCTTTGTGGTTGCCTAAGTGGCTGGTTATTTGTGTTATGATTTTCTTTCTTTGTGGTTGCCTAAGTGGCTAGTGATTTGTACATTTCGAACATCATTATCATTGTCATGACATGCCATATGCATCTTTGTGGACGCATTAGTGGCTGACTATGTCCGGATCATATATGTTTAGGACATGCATAACTTGCATACATTTTATTGTCATTGTTATTTAAATATAATTATTTGTTCTAAGTTGAATTACTACTTGAGTTATTTAGATACATTTTATAACTTTTGATACACATTTGTGAATTATAAAAAAAAATCAATTTCTCTAAATCTTTTATTACAAAAAGATTTTATATTTATATTTTATGGTTGTTAACTAATTATTTGGTTTAACTTTTTCGTGGGATGAACTGATCCCTTACACCAACATTTAGGTACATGAATGACGTTTGTTTGGCGCACACGCGTGGGAAAAATGGGTACTTTAATAAAATAATAATAATGTTTGTAGTGATAAGACCGATGTAGTACAATTTTTAAGTTTATTTACTTTTTATCGTCGATTTTAAATAAAAATGCGAGGCGGGGTCCTTCCGCTAGAAAAAACTTGAATTATTTTATTTTTAAGTGAATATTTTCTACAATTAGTAAATTGTCTTTGCAAAAATAATAATAATAATATCCGATAAATTGCATTGTGTTATTTCTTAAAATGAAATCAAGCTATTTATTAGAGAAATTTTATTGATTATATGATGAACTACTTTTAAAAAATAAATAAATAAATAGTGTCGTTTTTAAAAGAAAATAAATATTTTTAAGTAATGTCTTGGATCAAAATTCAGGACGTTACATTTAGTGTTTAATATGACTGAGTTAGTCTAGATTTACTTCCATGTATAACGACTTAATGTATAAATATAATTTTTATGTTTGTTGAGAATATATGATATTGATATATATAATATTTAAATTTATTTTTTTATGAATATTTACATTTCATTATACGGTATATTATGTAATATGGTTTATATTTTTTAGTGCAAATAGAGAGCGATTTAGTGACTAATATGTAAGCTACATGTTTTTGATGACGACAAGACCATCAACTATGGACAATGCAACAAGATCAAAAAGAAGATCAAACCATCTTGAATAAGCTTCCAAATCCAAATACTAAATGATTAAATGTAAAGGTACATGATATAAATCAATAGTTCAAATACATGAGAACAATTCATATTTACATATGCATTTAACATGTTTTCGAAAATCAAAAACAACATTAACAAATCATTTAAAATCATATTTTTGACAATTTGCATAAGTGTATTCGAATGCACCATGTTGTATTCGAATACAACTTAAGTCAGAGGCAAAACGTTAAATGGTGTATTCGACTACACCCATCTGTAGTCGAATACAAGCTAAGTCAGTGGCCAAGTGTATTCGACTACACCCATATGTAGTCGAATACAAGTTAAGTCAGAGGCTAAAATACATTAATCTGTATTCGACTACACTGATGTGTATTCGAATACAAGATGTAAAATTTGAATTTTTTGAACGTTACAAAGACGTGTATTCGAATACACATATATTGTATTCGAATACACCTGGAAACATTACAATTTTTCAGATCTGGAATGCCTCTAGAACATTGTAATTTTTCATCAAACCTCTTGGATCAATGGCCACGAATCTGAAAGGATGTTTTATGGAGTACAAATACCCCATAACTTCAGATCAAAAATCAACCATCCTTGAATTAATTCATTAAACAACTTTGAACAAAATTCTGATTTTCTAAGTACTTGCATTAGATTTTCATATCATTCTAAAAGTTCTCAAGTACTTGAATTACTATTGAGTTGTTTATCAATATACCACATCTTAGATTTATTCAAACCTTATTGTATCATTTGTACAAGTAAGATAGTGGTGTGCTATCTTAGAAAGAATTGTTAGAAGTTTTGTAGCAAGAATCCCAGGGTGGGAGTTGTACATTTTCTGACAAGTATTGGATTAATCTCTTGTTCATGGCTTCCGCACAACCTGTTTTTAGAGATGGTGGTAGCAGTACCAAGCCACCATGTTTTGTTGGAGAACACTATGATTTCTGGAAGATACGCATGCAGGCATATCTTGAGGCACAAGGAGATGATATATGGGAAGCGGTAGAAAACGGTCCCTATGTTCCAACAACAGTTATCAATAATAAAGAAGAAGTTAAGATAAAAGGCTCATGGACAGATGATGACAAAAGGAAAGTATTGTTTGATAAAAAGGCTAAGAATATATTACAATCTGCACTAGGAATGGATGAGTTTTTCTGCATATCTCACTGTAAAACAGCAAAAGAAATATGGGATACGTTGGAAGTAACTCACGAAGGCACCATTGAGGTAAAAAGATCCAAACTCAACACACTATCACAAGAATATGAGTTATTTTGCATGCAGCCCGGAGAATCTATTCTAGATTTACAGAAAAGGTTCTCCCATTTAACCAATCATTTGACAGCACTCGGAAAAGTCTTCACAAATGATGAACTAAATCTAAAAGTACTAAGGTCATTGACAAGGGCATGGCAACCAAAAGTTACAGCAATATCAGAAAAGAAAAGCCTATCCAAGATGTCTCTTTCTGCACTATTTGGAAAACTTCAAGAGCATGAAATCGAACTCGGAAGGCTAGAACAAAATGAAAGTCGAACTTGGAAGGCTAGAACAAAATGAAAGTCAAGAAAAGAAGAACAAAAATATTGCTTTAAAGACCGAATCAAGAGAACAAAGCAAAGATAATGATTCAGATGAAGATGAAAATATTATCCTTCTTGTTAAGAAATTTGGTAAATTTCTTAAAAACGAAAGAACATTCAAAAAGAAAAGCTTCAAGAAGAAAGATAATTCTACATCAAATCAAAACTTTACTTGCTTCGAATGTGGAAAACAAGGACATATTAAAGCAGACTACCCAAACCTTGCTAAGAAGAATGTCAACAGAAAGAAAGACTTCAAGAAAGCATACATAGCTTGGGAAGACAATGAAGTAAGTTCATCTTCAGAAACAGAAAGTGAAGAATGCGCCAATGTTGCATTAATGGCCTCGCATCAATCAGATGATGAAGAGGTTAGTAATATAGACTCTCCTGTGTTCCTTTTGATTTTTGAGAAACGTGATATCCTAAATTAAAAATTAAAGTTTTTATTTTCTTGGAAACATATTTTTATTTATCCGCTGCAAATTTTATAGAAATATGATATAAATTATTATATATATTATTTTGGGGTTTAGGGTGTCACAACATGAAAATTTCCTGAAATGTCCAGATGAAATCCAAGACCAGAAGACTCTTATAGAATTTTCTCCTAAACTTATAACTGTGTTCCGGGTTCCGCGGCAGATTTCAAATGACAAAAGTGGTCTTGGATATTCAAAATTTGATAAACCAAATTTGAACAAAACTATTTTTGTTAAAGCAAGTAGTCAATCTAATCAAGAAAAGATTATAGTTATGAAAAAGGATGATCTTTATAATAAGAAAATTATTCAAAATAAATCTCATACATATGCTACTAATAGTAGATTTAATCCTACTTGTTCTTATTGTGGTCTTCATGGTCATACACCTAATACATGTCATATTAGAAACATTAGTGTTCCGAAAGGTCATTTCATATGGGTAAAGAAAGGTACTAACCATCAAGGACCCAAAAGCACATTGGGTACCTAATAAAGTTTGATTTCAATTTTGTAGGTAAGCAAACAAAAGACTTCAAACATGTGGTACTTGGACAGTGGCTGCTCCAAACACATGACGGGCGATATAACAAAATTTTCAGCTTTAACACTTGAGTCAAAGGGACATGTAGTATATGGAGACAACAACAAAGGAAAAATTTTAGGCATTGGAAAAGTTGGTACAGCACCATCTCCCTCAATTGAAGATGTCTTATATGTTGAAGGTCTAAAACATAATCTCATAAGCATCAGCCAGCTTTGTGACAAAGGATACAAGATAGTTTTTAATAAAGATGAGTGCGTCATCCAAAATGAAGCTACAAATGAAATACAATTTATCGGTAAACGTTTCAAAAACATTTTCATACTTAATTTTGAAGATTTATCCTTAAAAATGAAATGTCTTTTGGTAAGCGAAAATAATGATGCTTGGCTATGGCATAAGAGATTTGCCCATATTCACATGGATCATTTAAACAAATTGGTCAAGCATGATCTTGTTGTAGGCTTACCAAAAATAAAATTTATAAAGGATAAATTATGTGACGCTTGTCAAAAGGGCAAACAAACAAAAAGTTCTTTCAAACCTAAAAATGTTATTTCAACTTCTAGACCGCTACAATTGATACATATGGATTTGTTTGGTCCATCAAGAACCAAAAGTCTTGGTGGAAACTCATATGGACTAGTTATTGTTGATGATTACTCAAGGTTCACTTGGACCTTATTTTTGGCAAATAAAAATGAAGCTTTTAAGGCATTTAAAAACTATGCCAAGCTAGTCCAAAATGAACAATCTGCCAAAATTGTATCAATTAGAAGTGATCATGGAAGGGAATTTCAAAATACTTCATTTGAAGAATTTTGTGAAGAAAATGGCATTTTTCACAATTTTTCTGCACCAAGAACACCACAACAAAATGGGGTCGTTGAGAGAAAGAATAGATCCTTGATAGAGCTTGCTAGAACTATGCTAAGCGACTCAAATCTACCAAAATACTTTTGGGCAGATGCTGTAAACACAGCATGCTATGTTTCCAACCGGGTAATTATTAGGCCAATTCTTAAGAAAACTCCATATGAACTTTACAAAGGTAGAAAACCCAATATCTCTCACTTTCACATTTTTGGATGTAAATGTTTTGTGTTAAATAATGGTAAAGACAACCTTGGAAAATTTGATGAAAAAGCTGATGAAGGTATATTTCTCGGTTACTCTTTATCTAGTAAAGCATTTAGAGTCTTTAATAAAAGAACCTTATTAGTTGAAGAATCAATGCATGTAACCTTTGATGAAACTAACCCCATAAAAGAAGAAAATATTATTTCTTGTGATGATGATGATGTTTTTGAAAGTAATGATCCAAGCAAAGAACTTCAACAAGAAAGTGGAGTCAATATTGAAAGGCAAAGTGATGATCTTCCTAAAGAATGGAGAACCCATAGATATCACCCTATTGACAACATCATAGGTGATATAAATAAAGGAGTCACAACAAGGTTAAAATTGCAAGATGCTTGCTTAAACATGGCGTTTGTTTCTCAAATCGAACCCTCCAAAATTGGTGAAGCACTTAAAGATGATCAATGGATACTTGCCATGCAAGAAGAACTCAATCAATTCGAAAGAAGCCAAGTTTGGGAACTTGTTCCTAATCCTGGAAATAAACACATCATTGGTACAAAATGGGTGTTCAAAAATAAACTAGATGAGAATGGCATAGTTGTTCGCAACAAAGCTAGATTGGTTGCTCAAGGATACAATCAAGAGGAAGGGATAGACTTTGACGAAACATTTGCTCCGGTAGCAAGACTAGAAGCCATACGTCTACTATTAGCATATGCTTGCTCCATGAATTTTGAGTTATATCAAATGGACGTGAAAAGTGCATTTCTCAATGGGTACATAAATGAAGAAGTTTATGTCAAGCAGCCCCCTGGATTTGAAGATTCCAAAAATCCCTCACACGTTTACAAATTGAAAAAGGCTCTTTATGGTCTAAAACAAGCTCCAAGAGCTTGGTATGACAGATTAAGCACCTTTTTATGTGAACGAGGATTTGACAAAGGAGAAGTTGATAAAACGTTATTTGTCAAAAGAGAAAATGGTCACACATTATTGGTTCAAATTTATGTTGATGATATAATATTTGGATCAACCAACAAGGACATATGTGAAGAATTCTCTTCAATAATGCAAGGAGAATTCGAAATGTCCATGATGGGAAAATTAAACTATTTTCTTGGACTTCATATCAAGCAACTTGAGCACGGCATCTTCATCAATCAAGCCAAATATTGTAAAGAATTACTAAAGAAATTTGAAATGGAGAATTGCAAAGAAAGTACAACTCCAATGGGCTCCGGAACATATGTTGATAAAGATGCATCAGGAATTTCCATCGACATATCCAAATATCGAGGTATGATTGGATCATTATTATATCTAACGGCCAGCCGGCCAGATATCATGTTTAGTGTTTGTTTGTGTGCAAGATTTCAGGCAGATCCGAAAGAATCACATCTAGTAGCTGTTAAAAGAATTATGAAGTATCTGAAAGGAACAACAAATGTAGGCCTATGGTATCCTAAGGGTAGCATATGTAGCCTAGTAGGATACTCTGATTCGGATTATGCGGGATGCAAAACAGACCGTAAAAGCACCAGTGGCACATGTCATGTCTTAGGAAATGCCCTTGTTTCATGGTCTTGTAAAAAGCAAGCTTGTGTTGCACTTAGTACTGCTGAAGCTGAATATATTGCAGCAGGAAGCTGTTGTGCCCAGATTCTCTGGCTCAAACAGCAATTACATGACTATGGAGTTGATCTCGGATGCATTCCCTTAAGATGTGATAACACAAGCGCAATAAACATCTCAAAGAATCCAATCATGCACTCCAGAACTAAACACATCGATATCCGACATCATTTTCTACGGGATCATGTACTTAAAGGTAATGTTGAGGTAACATTTGTTGATACACACAATCAATTGGCCGATATTTTTACAAAACCGTTACCTAAAGACTCATTTTATAAAATCCGAAGAGAACTTGGTATTTTGAGTGAATTTGATCTTTAACCATTGCATGATATACATAGTTTGCCATATCTCTTATGTCTTATTGATTATTTCCTTTTGATATATGAATTTGTGTATTACATGATGCAATTTTCATAAAAAAACTGAGTTTTTAAGCAAAACGGTGCTTATGTAGTCGAATACAAATGTCTGTATTCGAATACAAACTTTCCCAGATTTCCTGTATTCGAATACAAAGGATGTGTAGTCGAATACACGTTCCCAGAAAAATGTGTATTCGAATACAAGAAGGTGTAGTCGAATACACCTTCGCGTTTTTGCCCAGATATAAAAGCTGCTACACATAAGTTAGGGTTATTTCAGTTGGTATTCGAATACAGCCTCAGTTCCTTCTCTCATCTCTCTCAAACTCATCCATCCTCCTTCCACTTACTTACCCATTCACTCAACCTAACAAAATCCATTACTCTTTACTTCCTTCTTGTCATCCCTCTTCAAATCTCTCACAACTCTCACATTTTCTCTAAAACCCACTTTCACCAAAAATACCCTTTCTCACCATGGATGCTCGCAAACGAGGACCACGCACCAAACATGCCGCAGTAGGTCCCTCACGAAAACGAACCAAGACTCCCAACATCACGGATCTATCCCGGCTTCTACACACACCGGAGGAAATTGATCGTTTTCGCACCTTCTACTCGGACAAGCGCCTTATTATCCCCAAATACGGTACTTTGGACTCTTTTTCTGATTTTAAATTTCCTGCGTTGCTTAAAGCACAACATGTTGAAGAGTTTATAGGCTACAATGGTCCAGTTTATCCAGATTTGGTTAGGGTTTTTTATTGTAATCTCATACAAGAGGGCAAACTGCTAGTCTCGCGCGTTAAGGGTAAAGTTATTCGTTTAAATACCAAAACCATTGGCGAAATTCTGAATATTCCTTTTAATGGTGAACAATTTTGTCCAAACAATTTATGTGAATGGGGTGATATTTCTAAGTATGATGCGTATGTCTCTCTCTGTCGGTTTGATCGCCGCACCATGGAACAAAAGAGAGCTCAGGCAGGTTCCAAATATGCCCAGCAACGGTATGGTGTGGGAAATCTTACTGTTGATTATCGGCTTCTACACTATTTCCTTAGCTACATTTTGGTTCCGAAGGCTGGAAATTACTCCCAAATTTCGGAGTTTGAACTGCAAATTATGAATTTCATGTTTGAAGGTCGTCAACTTAATTGGGCATTTTTTGTGAAATCTATCATGCTTGGATCTCGCGAAGCAATTGGCTTACCATATGCAAAGGAAGTTTCACGAATTTTGGAACACTTTGGTGTGGACTTTGCTGATGAGGTTATGTTTACTCCCACCAAAGAAAATCTGTTGGATTTAGGTGTCTTGCCTAGCATGAGGATCATATGGAATGATGAGCTTGAAGCCTTTGTGCATAAAGGTGATCATGGTCCACCTTCTGAAGATGCACCGGCGGACACTGCTGGACCATCCAACACTGCTGCTCAAGGAGATGAAGATGGCGAGGAAACTGCATCTGATGATGATTATATCTCCAATCAAATGATCATGACTCGCCTTGATTCTTTCCAAACTTTCTTCCAAACTCAATTCGACAAGTTGACCACCTCTATCGACACTCGCTTCACCACCATTGAAACTACTATTGCTCGCAATCATGACGCACTATCTCAAGACATTAGTCAATTATCCGACAAACTTGATCATTTCCACATTCCGACAGAATTTGATTAAGTCTTTAAATTTTGTACTAAGTTCACTTTTTGTATTCTGTGTTATTGTAATATTTGCTTTATGAACTCCTTTGTCGTTTTAATTCTGGTGTGTTTTGTATTACTCGTTTCAGGACTTATTATGTATTCACTTTTATGATCTTCTAACTTAATTTCCATTACTGCTATTCTTGTTTCCTTCTATGTCTTTTGTGTATGACTTTACTCGCACCGTGTATGTCTCTTTGTTTTCTTCTTCTTTTTGATCATGTCAAAAGGGGGAGAAAATTTGGTGTTGTTGTTGCATTTCAAACCTTGTAGGCACTCAAAAACAATTTTCAAATCATCACATACAACGGGGGAGTATGCACCTATTACGGGGGAGCAAAGATTTCAACATCACACTCTCTTCACAACAACGTTTTGTCATAATCAAAAAGGGGGAGAATGTAAACTACATGTTTTTGATGACGACAAGACCACCAACTATGGACAATGCAGCAAGATCAAAAAGAAGATCAAACCATCTTGAATGAGCTTCCAAATCCAAATAATAAATGAGTAAATATAAAGGTATATGATACAAATCAATAGTTCAAATACTTGAGAACAATTCATATTTACATATGCATTTAACATGTTTTCAAAAATCAAAAACAACATTAACAAATCATTTAAAATCATATTTTTGACAATTTGCATAAGTGTATTCGAATACACCATGTTGTATTCGAATACAACTTAAGTCAGAAGCAAAACTTTAAAAGGTGTATTCGACTACACGCATCTGTAGTCGACTACAAGCTAAGTCAGTGGCCAAGTGTATTCGACTACACCCATCTGTAGTCGACTACATGCTAAGTCAGTAGCCAAATGTATTCGACTACACTCATATGTAGTCGAATACAAGTTAAGTCAGAGGCTAAAATACATTGATCTGTATTCGACTACACTGATGTGTATTCGAATACAAGGTGTAAAATTCGAATTTTTTAAACGTTACAAAGATGTGTATTCGAATACACATATACTGTATTCGAATACACCTGGAAACATTACAATTTTTCAGATCTGGAATGCCTCTAGAACATTGTAATTTTTCATCAAACCTCTTGGATCAATGGCCACGAATCTGAAAGGATGTTTTATGGAGTATAAATACCCCATAACTTCAGATCAAAAATTAACCATCCTTGAATTAATTCATTTGAACAACTTTGAACAAAATTCTGATTTTTCTAAGTACTTGCATTAGATTTTCATATCATTCTAAAAAGTTCTCAAGTACTTGAATTACTATTGAGTTGTTTATCAATATACCACATCTTAGATTTATTCAAACCTTATTGTATCATTTGTACAAGTAAGATAGTGGTGTGCTATCTTAGAAAGAATTGTTAGAAGTTTTGTAGCAAGAATCCCAGGGTGGGAATTGTACATTTTCTGACAAGTAGTTGATTAATCTCTTGTGGTGTGCAAGAGGACTGGACGTACCCTTGGTTATAAGGGGAACCAGGATAAATCTTATCGTGTTCATTTACTTACTGCACTTGTTATTAAGCCTTGTTCTTAAACTCAGAAAATCTGATTACCATATCACTAAAAACAAGAAAATTTACTAACACCTAATTCACCCCACCCCCCTTCTTAGGCGTACTTCTATACTTACATAATATTTTTAATAATTTGATAAAAAGAGCGTCTAAAATTGTATCTAAATTAAGTTGTTAAATCGGTCTTTAAATTTTGTTTTTAAATCAACTAGATGCTAACCCGCGCGTTGCATGGATATATTTTAATTTAAGTAGTAATGTGGAATTCATGTGAAAGATGTTAGACAAACATTATGAAATAATAATGTGACGTTTTTAAATACTAATGTGGGATTAATTTAGAAAATTTTAAGTAGACGTTATGAAATAATATTTAAATAACATATATAGTATAAAATAGTAGATGGTGTATAGAACTTGTGGAAAACCTATTTAGAAACTGAGTAGAGGAAACTCTATGAAGACGTGCACGTAAGCTTTTTAGCTGAGGTGAGAAATGTTTACATATGTGGAGGAAATAGTATGAGGTGGCATTTGAGTATGTTTTAAATATATTTAATAGATTGCTAAATTCAGTCTCTAATTAAATGGTCGCTAAATCAGTTGTTGTTCATTAGCCCTTAAGAGTTTACCTACTGATTTCATTTGGTCTCTAAATCGGTCACTATTAAATTTAGTGACCGATTTTCTTGATTTAGTGACCAAAAAATTGGTCTCTGAGAGCGCTTTTTCTAGTAGTGAGAACATACATAAGATTATATGTCTTTGGTAGATGATTGACACTTTTGATTAAAGTCTAAATAAGTCAAAATAAGCAATAAAGCAAAATAAGTCTAAATAAGTCTGAAGAATAAAATAATACAATCCAAATACAACTTAGTATTACTAATAATCTCCTCCTCTAGATATGTGTAAGGCTTTCTCTAAGAAGACATGCATCTCATCTTCAGGATCTAGCCTTTGTAAATCTAAACTCTGTTGTACAAGACCATTCATTATCTGACATAGTGTATACCATTCACCATGAGTAACATAAGAATCAATATCATGACTAACATCATAACTAGGACCAACATCATGACTAACATCATAACTAGGACCAACATCATGACTAGGACCTGGACGAACACCAACAAGAACATCAAAGCATGGAGGTTCTGTAGCAATGTAAGGCATCATTCAAGGATAAGATATCATATAGTACCACTTAATGTATCCCTCAACAGACTCATATGAAAATGCAGCTAGATGCAATATATAACGAAGGGATTGAACATAGTTCATATACACACTCCATTCAACATCAACATCATGTACAACGAGTATCGACAATGTATGAGTGATGTGTTGAGTATACCTAAACTGTCGTAGACACCTCTTTGGTAAATATGGTACCATCATGGAATACCAACGAATGTATCTTGTAAACATCAGTACATACTAAAATTATGTCGTGACGTCGTCATTGTAATTTGGCGTCCAGATAATATTAGTAGGTCTCAAAGCATCCAACTTTGCTCTATATTATGCAACATCCCCAGATGTTTGTTTAGGAGTTCAACGAAACATCTATGACATTGAAGATATAGGCTCACTCCTACTCCGCTTACAAATATTAGGGAAATGTTCATAAATCTATGTATGCAATCTATTTTGTTGTAGACATGGTACCATATCTAAAATAGTCATATAAAACAACAAGAACAACTGGTCTTCATGCCCATTTACCACAAGTATCAAGGTTTAGAAAAAGAAACAAATATTTTGGAGATATAAGAGTAAAACTTTTGTTAGCTATTATAGTACACCCTACCAAATGAAGTAGGTATGCCCCCACTGCACAGTCGAATCTTCCTTCATGAAGTTTCTTAAAGAATTCAACTTTCAACCATTCAAAAAACTATATGAAGCACCTCTATTGACCCTAGTTTCATTTACAGCTTCATCATCTTCAACTCCCAATAACTCAATAGCAACAACAATGGCCAAATCTTAATTCATATTAGCGGGAGGTGTAAACAACTTTACATAACATGGTATGTCAAAAAAGGCCCATAAAATCGTCAAGAGTAATAGTTATTTTACCAAATGGCAGGTGAAATAAGCTAGTCTCTACGTGTCATCTCTCATCAAAAGCAGATATGAGATTATTGTCGCTCATGTGTAAACTACATTGTTGTAGAGGAAGTAACCAAGATATAGTAATTCATTGGTCTATCAGAGTAGGAAATATATATCTAATATCAATGAATTTATCTTATTTTTTACCATTTGAAACTACTTTCAAGGCACGTCTATCCTGTTTATTTAAAATAACACAATAAATTATACGAGTAATTAGTTATATATATATATATATACACACACACACTAAGAAATTTCACAATTGAAATGATTCTTTTAAAACTGTTTTTTTTTTCTTCAGTTTTTCTTCTCTTTCTCAATTAGTACATTTTATCATTTGACCATTTTCAATAAATCAAAGTAAACTCTAATGAGTTCCTAAAACCAGTAAATTAGTAAATTAACTGTTTCAAACAAATTGAGTTCCTAATGTCGGTCTTGTAATAAACTATACTATAAATATATTAAACTATATATTTTATGCTATACTATACAAATATAATAAAATAAACTAGAATATTACCCGCATTTTCCGCGGATTTAATTTTTTTTAATGCGATATATATAATTTATTAATGTATTAATTTTGTAAATATGTAAAGTTATAAGAAGAATAAATGAAATAGTAGAAATTGTAGAGTTTGTAATTGAATAAGTATTTTTACTCTTGAAATAATATGATAAAAATAATATTTTGCAAAAGTTTAATCATAAAAAATGAATAATTTTTTTAGGGATGGAAAAGTTATTATTAATCAAAGTAGAATTAACCACCATTTTGGGTTGAATTTAAACTTTGTCTATAATATCTAAATCTTACCATTTACGTGACACCTTATAGACACAAAATATTAACCATAATTTAAGTGAAAATTTATATAATTGATAATCGCAGACTCTACTTTTATGTTGAAATTATTAAAATTGTAACATTTTTTCCGTCACATTTTAAAATGTTTCAAAAATGCTAATGGTAAATACATGCAAGGATAACTATTAAGAGAAAAAGACACCAAAACTACTTATTAGATTGACTAATTGTTATTTGTGGATTACATACATGGTAAATATATGTGTCGGTGCAGTAGTAATAATAATAATAATAATAATAATAATAATAATAATAATAATAATAATAATAATAATAATAAAAAGGTACAAAAGTTGTATATTGATGATTTTTAATATATAAATAATTATTTAAAATTATTTGAATGTTTTCTCAATTATATTGCTAATTTTTATGAAAAAATATTTTTATTTCAATATTATTTATTTATTTTCGTTTAAACCTTTGTATATTTGTAATTGATTATGATTTTTAAGTTATAATGATTATGTTTTTATATTCTTTGTGGACAGTTAAGACGATATGTTATAATTATTTAAATATAATTAAAATATTGTGATCTATTTATGTGTAATGAATTCTCAAGAGTAACTCAATATGAAATTAAGTTTCTTTTAAGAGTTATGATTTTTATTGTTAGTTTTAATCATAGAGCTATGAAGTTAAATTGTGATGATTATGATTTAATTATATACTTTGTGGTCATTTATGATTGTTGTTATATTTTAACTACTAAAATATAATTAAAATATTGTGATGTATTTAAATGTAATGAATTATCAATAATAACTTAATATGAAATTTAAATTTGTAATAATAATTATGTTTTTATTGTTAGTTTTTTAATCTCTATTCAAAGTTATGGTATAAATTTATAGAGAACAATTATTCTTTAGAGGTAATGATAGTTTTTTTGGTTTATATTTTTTTTACAAAAATTTATCAAAATTTTCAAACAAAATTTATAAAATTAATTATCATCTTCAATGTAAAATCAAATTTCATCAAATTCATTATTCAAATTTTTAAATAAACTCATATTTTTATTCTTTATTTGATGTAGTTGGAGTTGAAAATATGAGTTTTTTTAAATATTTGAGTTATGCATTTGATAAATACATGAATTTTCTTGAAATTAATTAATATTGAATTTTATGGTTTTTGTTCGAAGATTTTAATGGATTTTTTAAATTGATGTAAACAAATAATAATATTGTTAGACATTTTAAGATATAAATGATCAAGTTATTAAATGATTAAAGTACTTAAAATTAAATTAAAATATTGTTGAAAAAATTATGACTTTAATATATTATAATAGATATGAGATGATCCATTTGGTGCATTGGTGCACAAGCAACAAGTAATAATGTAGTACTACCATAGATCTCGCTTTCATGTACTTTTGGGTCCCCACTTGGATCCCAATATACCTCGTAATTCCGTATCAGCATTTCGTTTTCATTGATCAATCAATTCAATTCAATTGCAGATTCAACTCAACTTTTCTTCTGCAATCTCATTCCTTCTCCAGGTACACACGACAATTCCAATTTCAACAATTCACTACATTACCTGTTTCCCTATCACATTCACAATTTGCATTCAAAATCCCATCTTTATTTAATCAATCATGTTTAGTTTTAAATTAATTGCTGATGTGAATGAAACCCATAGTTTCTTTAAAAACATATCTGTATATGTTCATTTTGCATCCGTAAATATAAACTATTTTTAAAATAAAATATTTGTCAAACTCATCGTATTAATCAATGTTTGTCATTCTTAATATATATATATTAGATACTCTCTCCATCTCCCAATGATTTATTGCTTAAGATTTTTTATCATATCTATCAAGAAAAGTAATAAATAGACGAATAAGTGTACTAATCTTATAAAATTGTTCTAATTTTTTTGGGTGTAGAAAATGGTTTTAATTAATGTCTTGTCTCTAATTATAAACACATCTGAAAAAAAAATTATATGTAAATATAAGTATTCTTTCAATTTATTATTTTTTTTTTAAACACACTACTTATTAATATTATTAATTTATCTTAGAAATATGAAAAGTTAAGTTTAACGTTCAAATACAAAAGTTATTTTATCAACATTAACACATAAAATAAACACATTAATTATCCTACTAACTTTTCTTAATAAGACTGAAAAAATTACTTTAATAGTGGTGCATACACTATTAATTTGGATAATATTGAAATAAAATAATGAATGTTACGTAGATAAAAGGAAAGTGACAATTAATATGAAACAAGCTTTATATGGAATAAAAAGCCAATTTGTCCTTGAAATTGTTGGGGTTAGACATTTCCCCAAAGTTCAAATATAGATAAATAAAACCCTTAAATTGAATTTGGGCAAAAATTGTTTCAATCAATATTTAAACTCAGGTTTGTCCGAATAATTTGTCTTTAACTATAGTTTATTAACTACTTGAACCCTTAGTAACAACAACAATCATTTTAAAATGGGAGTAATATTTTTAAAATATATGAAATATGTCACTTTAATTTATATGAAATGTTTGGATTCACACTGATTTTGACAATTGGATGTGCCACGTCAATTTTGACAAAAAAACTGCATCTTAGAGTTTCAATAGAAACACATGATTTTGTCAAACTCATGATCATGATGGATGTTAATGGACTATCATGATTAGCTTTTATAAGGAACTATCATGATTAATTATTATATACTTGAGAGACTAATTGTTCGATGATAAAACTTCAAGTACGAAATTGAGGACTATGTTTTTCTTTTTCCAAAACAAATTCTTTTAATTATTAGTTGTCAAAATCTAGTATGAATTATTTGTTAATCTGAGTCTATAAGTATGTGCACTGGTTGCAGCTGCATGCAGCAATGGCTGATGAGTTCTTGAACAAATTTAAGATTCCCGATTACATTCTTGTACCGGAATCCAATGTCGAGAAATTTGATGAAAGTGATCTGGTCGTGCCTAACTGTCCTGTGCTGGTTTTTGTTAACTCCAAGAGTGGTGGTCTACTTGGAGGGCACCTCTTACTAACGTATCGTACACTTCTTAATGAAAAACAGGTATATATGTATGTAAGCTACTCAAAAGTCTTGCATGGAGTGTTTTCATTTCCTCAATCTTCAAGGTCATGAGTTGTTTGTTTAGAACCGTGAGTTGAATCCTTGAAATTGAATGAGTTGAGTAATTTGAACTCTAAAATTAACAAAATTCAAAATGATTTATTTACGTCCCAACTTTTTGTGGACACCGTCTATCGCTCGTACCAACATTGTGTCAAGTCCATTGAACCTTATCCTTTAGAGAAAAGAGAAGTGGAAAAAAGATTTTCATAGGTGAACTTGCTGAAGGATCATTGTCAATGTCTTACACGTAGTTCAACCTGTGAATCAGTTTGAACTCAGGGTTGGCTTCAGGTATTCAACACCTCGGCCTACCTGTGATTTGACGAAACATGTTCTCCTTTGTACCAAAAACTTAGAAATTCGCAATGATTGTAGTGACTAAACTGACCCCACAAAAAAGTCAATGATCGGTAATTTTTTATTTTCCAAATACTTTGGAAACTTAGTTTTAGGATCAAGATTGTTCACGCTTACAATTTCAAAGATTAAAATGGTGATTCATTTATGCAATTTTTTTTAAGTGAGCTGAGTGGAGCAATGTAAATTTCAGGTCTTTGATTTGGGAGAACATGCTCCTGATAAGGTGCTGAGAACAATCTATTCTAATTTGGAAAGTCTCAAGAAAAGGGGTGATCAATTTTCTATAAAGACCATGGAGAGGTTGAAGTTAATTGTGAGTTGTGATACAAAATTTGGATGTGTTGATGTTACAATGTTTTGTATGCAAGCAAAACAAGTTTATGTTGGTATTATCTTTCTTTGTTTCGAGTTTCTTATACTTTGCAGCACTCGTGTTTAGGTTGCAGGGGGCGATGGAACAGCAGGATGGCTACTTGGAGTTGTTTGTGATCTCAAGTTATCTCATCCGCCGCCAATAGCTACTGTTCCGTTGGGCACAGGGAATAATCTACCTTTTGCGTTTGGTTGGGTAAGAAACTTTGAATTACATCTGTACATGTAAAAACATGCTTTTTTCTACCACTGTCTTGATAGTATGAGATTTAAGATCTAATGTTTTCACATCAATAGCTTTTATTGTGCTGGTGCCCCTTTTCTTGTTTTAAGAGATATGGAGCATATTACAATGCTGGTTTATTGCTGAGATTCTTGCATGTACCATTTACTAGGTTTCAAATTTCCTCCCATTTTCCCTGTATATATAAAGATTTGTGGTTCTATAATGCTTTTCAATTTTTTATGGAAATTGAGAAAGTTTTTGGCAGCAAATATGATTTTGATGGTAAATGATGGAACACTTGGTTTTTTCTGCTTTACAGGGGAAGAAGAACCCGGGGACAGATCAACGCTCAGTTGAGGCATTTTTAGATCAAGTCATGAAGTCTAAGGAAATGAAAATAGACAAGTAATGAGTTCTAGGCCTATTCTTAAATCCTATAACTAGGATAGTTATGTCTTAATTTTGATAACTAGATGACTTAGGCTACTGCCAGTACCTTTTTAATGTTTAAGAGTTGCTTCTGTTTATATTCTGTATTTACTTTATGCATATACTTCTTCTATAAATGCTGTTTGATAATTGTTATTGGTTCTTCTAACACTTCAGCTGGCATATTCTTATGAGGATGAGAGCTCCAAAAGAAGGTTCATGTGATCCAATTCCGCCACTTGAGCTGCCACATTCTTTACATGCTTTTCATCGTGTATCTGAAGCCGATGAACTTAATATGGTAAGACATCATACCATTAACTATATTGAAGATTAATTAGATGATTTTGAGTTTGTAAATATCTGTTTTTCATTATCAACAATCGAGCCCAATTGCTCCAGGGACACTGCAAACCAGTAAAACAAAATGTTTTGTAGACTTTTATCACTTTTCTTCTTGATTTTAATATTTGAGTTTGTGGATATTGAAAATGAGGAGTGACAGTACTTATTTTCACAGATTTGTTTTATTTTAATTTTGAGTTTTTAGGAGGTTGCCTTCTTTCTAATTTACCTTCCTCTTTGTTTCGAACGGTTTCTCAAACCATTTCTCAGGAAGGTTATCACACTTTTCGCGGAGGATTTTGGAATTACTTCAGCATGGGTAAGTAAGAATAATTGTTCCTCATTTCTTCTGCACCTGAACTTTATATTGTGCATAGACCATATAAATGCATTTTCTATTATGGAAGAATTAATTCATCTAGTTACCACTTTGTTATGTCATTTAAATTTGATCTGTTTCCAATCAGTTGATCTTTTACAGGTTAGGTAGGATCAAATGCTTACTAAGTAAGTTACAGTATAAATAAATATTATTTTTAAAACTTTCACTTTTTAACATAAGCTGAAAAATTGACATAGGTAATGATGAAAACAATCTATTGTCATATATTCATATTACATAATCATTAGTGTTTCTCCAACTAAGTCTGATTTCTTTTATCTTTTCATAGAATATTTTAGATCTTAGATAAAATTGGGGAAGTTTTTCTTTTCGGTCCACCAAACTTCAATACTTGTTAAAATATCTGTTATTGGTGATTATAGGAATGGATGCTCAAGTATCTTATGCATTTCATTCTGAGAGAAAGTTGAATCCTGAAAAGTTCAAAAACCAGTTGGTGAATCAGGTTTGCATTCCTTCAGTAGTGATATGTGCAGATGGTTGATAGCATAGCATGTTTGATTACGATCTGATATTGTGTTTCCTAATTTTGATCGCCATTTTAGAGTACGTATGCTAAGCTTGGATGCACACAAGGATGGTTTTTTGCGCCTTTAGTCCATCCTGCTTCCAGGTCAGTTCACTTAGATCTGTCATTGATAGCACAGATAACTTGCATAGTAGGCTATTTGGATTTCGTTTTAGATTTTATGATTTTGCCTTATAGATCTTCACTGTGCAGAATTTGTCTCTATTTCTAAATGCTGAATTTCTTTCTATCCAAGTAGGAATTTGATACAAATTATTACTCAATTGCTTAGACAATTTAAAACAATCAAATGAAATATGTTATATTCATGTAGTTTTCATGCAAAACACATAATTTGATTTGTTTAAATAGGTAATTATAATATGATTTTCTAATGCAGGAACATAGGACAACTTGCAAAAGTGAAGATCATGCAAAGACAAGGTCAATGGCAAGACCTAAACATACCTCCCAGGTAAATCATTTTTATATATTATCTATAAATCATTATTAAAACATACAAAAGTGAAAATTTGAAAAATAATACAGCTTAGTGAAAAAAAACATCATTGTCGACTTGACAGAGATAAAATATTTTAACACTGTCTATTGCCTTTGCCTCAGTTTACTTGTTGAGTAACACCAACGATGACTCTTTCCATTGTTTTTTTATGTACAGCATCAGGTCAATTGTATGTCTTAACTTGCCAAGCTTTTCTGGTGGATTGAATCCATGGGGTACACCAAGCAGGAGGAAGCTACGAGATGTAATAGTCATATGCTAATTCTAAATATTTATTTATTTTGTAAAATGTTTTTCCTGTTAGTTTTGAGATTAGCTAAATACTAGACTACTAGTAAATATTTTTTATTTTGTTTAACC
>NC_021165.2:58821898-58835155 GCF_000331145.2 Cicer arietinum | reverse complement strand
AAAGAGACCCTTGCAATTTTGAGTTCGACTGAGAAGTAAATAAACCCTGACCAAGAATTGTTTTATTCAGGATTCAAATTCGGATTCTTCTAATTGATTCGTCCAATTATTTTTAATTTTCCTGTTTTTTTTTAGGTTATTTTCATTTTTAATAATTATACAGAGAGATTTGACACCACCCTATGTGGATGATGGGCTTCTAGAAGTTGTTGGGTTTAGAAATGCATGGCATGGGCTTGTTTTGCTTGCTCCAAAAGGACATGGAACTCGTCTTGCTCAGGTATGCAGCATATTTCCCTTTATCTAAATCAATTTTTCTCTATAAATAATTTCTAAAGGAAAAAAATCATAGGAATTTATGTCATAGTTATCGTTGTTCTGTGATACATACGAGTCTTATCTCGATTCAAAACAAAATAATCTCAATCAATATGAACTGTTGTGCGTTTTTATTTTGGACACGAATTGCATGTTTCTCTTAATCTTTGTGTAGCAGCCACTATTTTTGTCTACTTCCTTTAGCCAACTATATTTTTTTTTCTTTCTATCTTTTGATTTTTTTATGAATTTTGAACTATTTTGAAGTGCATATATGATATATACCAGCATATGTTTTGTGTACATCAGATATTTACAACTCATAATAAGATATGATTTACAGTTTAATAATAAAATCATCTGATTCACGATTTGAACCTCAATTTGATAAGCATGATTCATGTCGCCCCGGTAAAAAAAAAAGAGCTAAGTATAATATAGCGTTTATTTATCATTTTCCTTTGTTTCATTAGGCACATAGAATTCGGTTTGAGTTTTGCAAAGGCGGAGAAGATCATACATTCATGAGGATCGATGGAGAACCTTGGAAACAACCTCTTCCAGTTGATGATGATACTGTTGTGATAGAGATTTCTCACCTTGGTCAGGTTAACATGCTTGCCACTCATATCTGCAAGTCTAAAAGCATGTATGATCCGTCATCACCACACCATGACAATGAAGAAGATGACAGTGACGAAGAAGAAGAAGAAACAGAAGACTCGGTAGCCGAGGAATTTCGGAAGTTTGGTGCAGCAGATACATTTAGAATCCCCGATGAGGTTGATCTCTCTTATCTTAGTTAGTTCCTTAATTCTTTAGAGTTATGCAGTTTCACATTTCCTACAGAAATTATGTGCTAGCTGTTAACCCCCTGCCTATTATTTGTAGTTGCTTTGATTCTATCAATGTTACAACCAATTGGTTCAATTCATGCAGCGTTATTGCTGCAAAAGTTATAGGATAAAATTATTATTTGATCCAAACAATTCTTGCTGTTGCTTAGATTTCAAGCAACTCTAATGACCTTTGCATTGTGTTTGTGTATCCTGGGCTCTTATAAGCTTGTGTTATAGAAAGAGAAAAGTAAAATTTTAAGTTGTGTGGATTAAGGTAACAAAAGATGTATAAATCAAAATGATTGTCCTCCCACTTATTTGAATTTAAAAAAAAAAAAGTAAAATAAGGGATATATTATAATATAAATTTGTATTCTTCATATTTTTGTTTTTCATAGCAAAAAGGGCACAAATAGATATGTCCAATAATTTTTGGACATCATATACAAGGTACTTTTTTTTTAGAGTACTTTCAAAACTCATGTTAAGTGTATAAAATCAAAAAGTGGAAAATAAAGATTATATACAGTGTAAACTCCTAAATTTGATGTTAAAAATCTAAACTTGAAAAACTTTCATTTTCACAAAATTATACGTCATGTGGTCTTTGTACAAACCAAACAAGAAGTAAATTTTTTACTTTTTAGTTTGCATTGTTTTGCCATAAACCTAAGTGTGAGGTGCGTGACAACCACAACTATGTAAACATTGGTGTTTAAAATTTAAACAAAGGACAGGGTACTCATAACCTTTGACAAACAAAAGGAAGGATTGATGTTATTTATAGCTTTCCATTTTTCTCATGCTAGAGGATATAAAGAGTCTTGAGTCACTCGATGATTAACGAGCAAGCAAGCCAAGCCGCAAGGAAAAGGTCTATGAAGTATGGGTGGAGAGATTGTACAAGTTGGTTCTTCTCACAGCCTAGTGGGTCAAAAGTTACAGGACAAGAACCCGAAGTCCTAACAGAAACTATATAGGTGATTCCAACCATCAATTACGGAAGCTCAATCTTTACTACCAGGTGATGAACAATGGATTTTTTATTCCAAGGTCGGTTATAGTAGATGATATGTCAACTACATTAGATGACATTAAGTTCGGACCATACGGTTACTTATTTGAACTAGACAATTTTATTTATGGAAGTTATGGTGATTCTATATCAGACTTTCAAAGTGCTTTTGACTATGATAAAAGTGTGCCGTTGGAGAGGACATGTCTACCATTGAGAGTTGTGATAGCTTGATGGGTAAGAAATGTCTTTGTCAAACAAATGACCTTCCGAACTTAATGTCATCCAATGTAGTTGACACAACATCCACCATAACCAACTTTGGAATAAAAAAAGTCATTGTTCATTATAGTAATGAAAAGGTGCATTGCACCGTGTTTCTAGAAACTGAGTATAAATAACAAGCTAGACATTAAAGCCTAAACATAGGATGTCAAAAAACAAAGAGATAAACATACAAAAACTTGTGAAATTATAATAATTGTGGTTTCATGTTTTAGTTTGGTTGTGCTTTTTTTTTTTTTTGTTTATCTTATAAAATGTACAACTGGTCTTCTATTGGTGCAAAATTGCATTCTTGCTATTCGCACTGTTCAAACAAACCCATTGCACTTTCAGAAGTTGTGGGGAACACTACATCAGCGCCATGGCTTCCATAATTTACAGAACAAAAAAATTTCAATAATTTAGAAGATCCTCCTTCTTTGATGAAGAATCTAGAATCTGTTTGCATACTATAATTTTATATTGAGAAATTAAACAAATACAATTTGTTTGTTCTCATATTTATCAGAAAGAGAATACTTATGCAGATAAGCTTCCTTCACATGGTATTGAGATCAGTGGTTTTGTTTGGTGGTATCCAATTCCTAATTTCATTTCTGCAGATTTCTTTCCTAATATGAATGGCTTACCTAGTTACAAATTTAAATGATTTTTCCAAGGGTTTGGTGTATATCCCCATATTTTCTCTGTATTCTTTTATCAATAATATTGAGTTGTGACGTACATGATCGGTGGTGACTCGGGTGCCAACGTAGTTCTGATGTTTTCTTCTATAATGATGTTTTTGCACATCTCTATGCCATTGTAAAATAAAGAGTATCTATATCAAGGATGAAACTTTCACAACTTTCCTCAATAGGTAAATTTATTAGATACATGTGAATAATTTCAGCTATCAGAATATATATGCCTTCAGGTATGTATTTGAGAACTACAAAATACATAATAAGCGAATGAACAGGAAAAAATACATGTAAGAAAATATTACATAGACGATTGAAACAATTTACCTGAGTCCTCATCACAAAAGATACAATAAATACAGTATGCAAAATCAAGATGATAAAAGTGCCCCATTCTGAAACCAATGCTCGGAATAAACTAAAGGAAAGTCAAGGAAATCGTATTTTTACCGGGTGATCATGTCAGAAAATTGCTCTTGTCCCACACATTTTGTAATGGCCTCATTAGCCTGTTGTGGTTCAGCCCTTTCTTCTCTTTTCTTCTTCTCCCTGAAGCAAAATATCGTTTCAAAGAATCAAAATCTTGCCACAATAACAAGCAAGTTATAACCATAGCATGTACAAAATTTAGGTTCAGGAATCCACAGACTTTGACAACTAATAAGATAAGCAGCGCAAATGCAAGCTTCCAGAAGCATTATTGAATAGATGGTACATTAAATTGGTATCAGCACTAAAATAACTTGACTATAATCCACCAAGTTCAAATGTCGACTAGATGCAATTATTCACAGTATATTACTAGAACGTTTGTAATATTTTCTGAAAAGGTTATTTAGGAGAGAATGTTTTTACTAAAACCTAAACTGAAGAACTTTTAAGTGCATGTTAGATTCCAGAAGCATTATTGAATAGATGGTACATTAAATTGGTATCAGCACTAAAATAACCTCACTATAATTTACCAAGTTCAAACGTCGACTAGATGCAATTTTTCACAGTATATTACTAGAACGTTTGTAATATTTCTGAAAAGGTTATTTAGGAGAGAATGTTTTCCCTAAAACCTAAACTGAAGAACTTTTAAGTGCATGTTTGGAATCACGGTAAGTTTGACCACAGCGACGCCGTGATATTGTTGAAACTTTAAAGTTTAGCTATTGCCAAAATCACAGTGGAACACCGTGATGCCGCCGAACTCACCCCAAACATGCACTAATAGAATCATAGAGAAAGAATGCTGTAAGCATATGGAATTTATTGATACTCAATGGAGGAAGTTACAGCAAAAGAGAAAGAGAAAATAAGTCTAGTAGAGGGTTACTACTAGCCTAGCCAAGTGGCTCCCACAAGAGAATAATTTCTCACTAATAACAGAATTCCAAGACGATTCTCACTCACCACGTTATTCTCCCTATATAACTAATTCTGCCAGCACAACATTCTAGAACCATTAACTGAGTCTTCACACACCTCCTTTGATACACTCTCCATATTTTGGGCCTCTCCACACCCTCTCAATTGTTACTACCTGTTCAGGCCCATTCACCTCATTTCTATCAATACCACCCCCTATGAGAACAACCATGTCCTCAAGGCTGAAATTCAGAAACTGGCCTCGCAGCATTGCGTCATCCTCCCACGGCAAATCCTCAACTGAGTTGCCTTTCCACTTAATTAAACTTTGTTGTACCTGTGATCCTTCTCTTAGAATTGTCTTCTGTCCAACCACTCGTTCTGGTTCTGCCACTCCGTCTGCTTGCAGCTCTAGTTCTGGTGGTAACACACCTTCACACTCATAGTTGCCAATAGCACGCTTCAGTTGCGACGCGTGGATAACCAGATGCACTTAGACTGTGGAGGCAGTTACGACCTGTATGCCACTTCTCCCAACTTTTCTAACACCTTAAAGGGTCCATAAAAGCGATCTGCTAATTTTTTATTGATGCGTTTCACCACAGATTGCTGTCTGTGAGGTTTTAATATTAGGAAGACCCACTCTCCTACTTCAAAGGTTCACATCTCTCTTCCTCCGTTCAGCAAGATGATTCTCACTCACTACATTATTCCCCTATATAACTAATTTTGCCAGCACAACATTCTAGAACCTTTCAATAAGTCTTCACGCGCCTCCTTTGATACACTCTCCATATTTTGGGCCTCCCCACACCCTCCTCAATTGTTACTCCCTGTTCAGACCATTCACCTCATTTCTATCATGCACTAAATAGGTAACCCACCTTAATTTTCAATTAGAAGTCAATACAAACGTTATTAGTAAGTTGCTCGGATGTTTATGATCTGATTTCTATAAAATATAAAAAGGACAATTAGAATATAGATTCAGTCTTGAACTACATGGCTAATGAATTTGTAAATTTGACACTGCAGACTAAATGTGGCGTATGGAAAAGATAAGTTCAACAAATTTTACATTGAAAGATTATATCATAGCCCCATAGGTGAAAATCCAAGAGAAGCAAGAACAACTTAATAGCATCGCAAGGGTTATTTATGTTTACCTGTCAATATATTCCTTCAGCAGCTCTTTAGCTTGAACCAACTTAGAAAGTAGATTGCGATACACGTCCAAGTCCCGATCCACACTTCTTTTGTTGATATTCAAAGCTCCACAAAGCTGTTGGATTGACACCAGAGGTTAATTGATTAAATAATCCCGCACAAAAAATTATTAGTGGTAGAATATAGACACTTTCACAATCTTGACATTCAGAGCATCCTGATGCAATGCAATAACCATATCATCTGTATGCTCAATGCTACTAATTTTACTATCAGTGACTTTTATGCCACGTCCTCAATGTTTGTTAGTTTTTTTTAATGGAGCATTCTCCTTCAATGTTAAGCAGAAGCAAAATACTAAAATCAATTTTCTATATAATTCAAGGAAATGATGGGAGTAACCCGACTAATGAAGCCTGAATTAGGCAGAAGAGATATCAAGTACCAAAGCCATTTAATCATTTCAGCTAATCCAATTAGGTTGGCAAGAGGACATCAAAATAAGTTGGACTAGTTTTCTAGAACAAGTGTACATAATTTAATAAATTAATTTTTGAATGCAAGAACAAAATATATAATAAAATGAGTATATGAGTAAGTTGGGATCAATATATCATGAGGGCGAATTGAGTAACCTTTTCCAAAATTGTTGGTTCCATTGCATTTGCCAACTCCAGAAGGCGAAAAAGGCCTACTGCAAAGAAACGACTATAACTGAAATCCCCCTTTCCGCCTGCTCTTTCAGCAATATCCTTTAAAACCCCCTCAACTTCTCCTTCTCTGGATGAAAACTCAATCAAGGAAGTCGAATTTTGACCACGAGCCCACTCTTCCAACTTCTGAGCATCTACTCTGCATAGGGAAATATTAAAGATCATTTGATGTATGACAAAGAATTCATAAGTGCAATTTATTCAAATGTAACATAAAAATCCACACACAATGCTACTTGCACTCGTGCTAAAAGACATTTCTTTTACTACACATGTTTCATGATATACAAATAAGTATTCGACATGTCTCAGGAAAATTAATCCACTCTACTTAATGATCATCAAGGAAAATTAGTTTCTATTTTTCATTTCACAATAAACATCAAGGACATTAATGATGCTTTGATGATCAGTTAGTACTATACTTCCCAATGTACCATCTTCCTTTACAAAAACATTTGAAGCAACTAGTACAAGTATCAACTGTATAGAGCAAACCAAATGTGATTCACAAATCACAATCATGTAGCAGGCAGAACATACAATTTGTAGCTCTGCTTGAATGTGATTTGGGGTGCCGAAATCAAGTTTCGGAAGCTCCCAAGTGTCCCCCAAAATACACCATTAGATTCTTGGCGAACTGATTTAACACAGTCTATGGCGACTAAAAGTAACAAAAACTACACACATACAAACACTCATTCTAACCTGTATTGGTCTGGATCTTCGTTCAACGCCTTAATGTATGCTTTGAAGATAGCATCTCTATCCTCATCACTAGGATACCCTTCCATGAGTTGGTCATATACAGTGACAAAGCCAAGAGCAAATACAGGATCATAGGTGTATGATCTCTTGTATCTCATCAGATGTTGCTGGACTATAAGCTCTTGAAGCACGGAGTTGTAGATACTCGGTATTGGTCGCTTATATGCCTCGAGAAAATTTAACTTTGTCTCAGAAACAGTTGGAGGGTCTGCAGATCAAGTATGTAGACATCCCATGACTAAATATTGATAAAAAGGTTTATTCTCTATTTTTATTTCTTTACCTTTTTTGCAGTACGAATATGCAACGATGAAGGAACCGAATTCAGAACTATTCACAACATTTGACATATTGTGATCATGATATAAATCTAGGTGTCTAAAAGGAGATGCTTGCTTAAAAAATGAAGCCCTCAATAGGTATTTCTTAGAACATCTTTATTTTGAAAACTATATCGCATGCTGATTATATTTAAACTGCATTCTGTCATGCATTAAAGAGCAGCAAAGAATTCCAGATCGATATTTACATGAAATTCCTACATAAGGCCACAAGCAATTACATTCACTGATTACAGTGAAACTGTAGAATAAGGTCCAAACATCAAATTTTTGCAGTAGTTTGTGAACAACACAAATGCTATCAATTGCAACATTATGTGTAAGTTAAAAAGCTATCAAATTTCAAAAATAGACCCAAAAATTTCACATCCATATTTTTTTAAAATACAAATTTCACATCCATATACTTCCAATTAAAACATCAATACTGAAATTAAATAAAAAAACCACACAATTCCAAACTTATGCAAAATATGAATGACAACCTAATTCTAAAATAAAACAAATTAAAAACTCATAAAAAGTTTTTCCCTTTTTTTCCAAACCTGACACAGAAGAGGAGCACCGAACGACCATTTTGGAAACGGAATTCGAAGCTCGTAGTCCAACACAGTGAGACGAGAAGCTCAAACGGAATCGAAATGAATCTGAATCGGAATTCACGAAGCGAGGGGATGAAGAAAGAGTAAGCTTCCTTTGAGAAGACTGAGTGAGTGTTGAGAGAGAGAAAGAAGAAGTTACGGCGGCCATAGGAATAGTGAGGGTGGTGGCCGGAGTCAGAAATTTTCCGGCATATAAAGAGTTTTTCAGAGGGAGAATTGCATTTGCATTGTTGAGTGTGTTGTTGTCATCAGGAAAGTGAGGCTTCTGTGAATTATTGAGAAAAACAAAATCAAAAGCTTATCCATTCGAATTGTGATATTGAAATTTTTGTGAAATTTTCCATGGAGCCAACATTATAGTGACACATGGATATACCTAATAATTTATTAATTAATTTATGATATTTATAAGCAAAATTACAATTGGATAGGAATTGATCCTTTATATTTTGTTTCTTTTATAGGTTTTTTACTAAAACGACGAAGATTTTGTTGGGTTTCATATTTTTTGAATAAAATAAAATAAAAATATTATGTGACATGCTAAGTTAGTATTTTTAATAAGAAAAAAAATATTAGTTTGTGCATGTTTTAAGAAATAAAGAATCTATATGAAAAAAATGATAAAAAATAACGTGTGCTACAATTAACTTTGTCTATTTATAATACTATTTTGTAAGTAGAATTTGTATGAGGTTTGGACTTCGGGTTTGCACTAAAACAACAAAAATAATTTTGTATGGATTTAGTAAAAGAAAAACAACTTAAGAATAAGAACTTTAGAACTGAAATTCAAATCTTAATAGAGTCACTTGTATTGAGATAGTAGAAATGAGGAATGAGATAGTAGAAATTTTGAAAGTTTTATGGATATAAAATTAAAAGGAATATATAAATGATTAAGTATGGATTAATTTGCCCCAAATTAGTAAGAGACTAATATGGGTTTTTTTTAGTTTGTTTTATAGGAAAAACCAACTTAACTTATATCATTTTTACATGAGGTTAATAAAAGAGATAGGGACTAATATAAGATACGGAAATTCTTAGCTAATTGATGAATTACCATGTTTATTTGCCTCCTAGCACTAGATCCACTACCCTTTTGTAGTCCACTTCGAACAAAGCTTTATCAACTTTCCACTCATGCACCCATTCAAGAGCAACTAGGATATCTATAACTTCTCCATCATGGATCGGTAATAAGTATAAAAATAATGAGGTTCTAGCCACGATGAAAGCACCTTGATCATCTCGAGTGATAAATGGACAACCAAAACTCTTATATCGCTCATAGAAGGCTGATTCCACATTGCATTTTAGGAAGCCCATGTTTGGTTTTGTCCAACTTGTTTTATGACTATTCACTTGTTGAAGCATGCTGAGGATTATGTTTGTGAGTCCATATCGTTTCTTGGAATACACTATTGACATGTTGCAACACAACATCAACATTTTCATTTGTGTTGCTCAATTGACATGTATTTCTTGCCTTCCATAAACTCTAAAGGCACATAGCAAATATGTGTTGATCATCCACGCGCAGTATGCGCAACATATGGAAGAAGAACAGATTGAATGAATCAAGCAATGTAGTAATGGTTTCATTAAAAGCCATGGACTACTCATGACATGTGTTGCCCAACTCTTGTTTTGGTGTTTTTTTTTTATTGAAATAAAAGTGGGTTGGATCATAAAAGTAAAGTGGTGTTCAAGAGGCCTCAAAGAGGAGGTGCAAACTCACTTACGTTGTGTATAAGCAATCAACTTTAGATACTTTGAGGGTTGGAATAAATCTTTTATATTTAGTAACCAACAAGTCATTCAAAGAAGACAAATCATTCAAGAGAGGAGACAAGGTTTGTGAGCAGAAAATAACATTCAAGAATGAGGGTTAGACTTTGAACAAGAAATAATTCTAGTTTAATACATGTTTTCTATAGACAGTAAAACAAGTAGAACTATTCTCTCACAAAAACTTCGTCTGATATGTGATTTTTGTGGACAAGCACATAAAAATGATGATTGTGAACCACATTCTTGTAGATATTTTTGTGGGGGCAATCATCAGAATGATCATTGTGAGGAGTCTTGTTTTACTTCAAATATAGAACAAGAAGAGTCATAAGTGCATAAAATTGATTTCTCAACTAGAAGATGTTTTGGTTGAATTCATGAAGTTTAATCAAGTTTCAATTGAAAACTTTAAGAGTCAATGTGAGATGTTTCTTGAGCAAGTTTTTGAGTTTGAGAAGATGAGTGAGAAGTTGGAGATTGGAGATGACTTTATTGTTGTGGTAGAAGAAAATAAGCAAGAGGAAAACATGACTTTATTGTTGTATTTTAAATTTTGTTATTTGCTTTTGAAGAATGTATGAAATGTGTAAGAATCTGAATTTTTAAAAATTTAATTTATGCAATTTTAGTGTATTTTGTGTTGAATTACTTAGACTATTAGCTCAATTTCTATTTTATGAATTAAATACAAAAAATATATTTTGTTAGAGTTAGTAATATGTTTAATATATATATTTGAAAACCCGAATAAAATTATTTATCGGAGAGTAATTTAATTAAGTTATAGAGAATTTATTATCGACAAATTTTTTAAAATGTTATATGTTATTAATAAATTCATCTATCAATTGAGTTGCGACGAAAGTAAATATTTTTATTAAATTAAATTGAGAAATGAGTGATGTAATGTGTGTAAAAATAATTAAATGATATAATAATGATTTTAGTAATATACTTAAATATTTTAATTATACTAATTTGTTTTTTTTTGGTTCGTAAGTTAAGGGAAAAAAAAAAAAAAGAACCCACCCCCCTTTTTAAAAGGCATAGCGTACTTTCTTTCCTTTAGTTCTTTTATTTTCCCATTTTGTTTACTCCTCTTCTATTCTTCTTTTTTCTTTTAGACAAAAAAACAGTGTGTTGGTGGTTTGTTAGAAACACACAAACCTTCATTTTTGTCAAGATCAATACTTTAATTGAAGAAACTATTTGGAGACAAAACCTTCTCCTCCTCCTTGTGAAGCTTTCAAGCAAACTTATTTGAGGTAAACTTTCTTTTCTCTTCTCATTTACATGAAAATAGTGAACTTGATTATTGTGGGAAAAATGAAATTTTTAGCTCTTTAATAAACTATTGATAAATTCATAAAAAACAAAGGCTCATGTGTTCTTCTATTTTGGTGTTTGTGTTGGATAGAAATGATAAGATTTTTTTGGGGAGTGTTTTGTTGCAAATTTCTTATCCATAAATATGTGATTTTCCTTCTTGTGTTATTAATCCTTCTTCGTGCTTGTGTTGGTGTTATTGGTGTTTTGAAAAAAAAAATTAATCCTTGTTGTTGGTGTTGTTAGTAATGGTTTAAATTTTTTTTTATTTTTGATGTGTTTGAGTTATGTAATGAGTTGTTTTCAAATAAATGAGTTCGAGCTGAAGTTGAAACTTTATGCAAAATTTAGAGTTGTGAAATAGTTCAAAGTTTAACCAAGTTAAAGAGTTTGAGCAAAAACTTAGATTATGAAATTAGTATGTTTAGAGTTAAAAATGTTACTTATATAATTACTCTTGGACTGAGTTTAAAGAAGAAGTTTAAAGTACTTTATTAACTCAAATTTTTGTATTCTAATGGTTGAAGTGATAGAACTTGAAAGTTAAAAAGATTTTCTTCCATAAAGATTTGAATTGTCGAGTGTATGAATGTGTGGTTTGAAAAATATTCGTTTTTATTTAGTTTTAAATAAATAATATATCACTTAGTTTTAAAAGTTTTGTGTGTGAAAGAGATTTAATTTTGGAATTACAATGTAGTTGGATAAATTTTGGTGGTGAACAATTTTTTTTATAAATCTGTATGTTTGTGTAATTAGCTCCTTGAGTTTCGAAAAGGAATTGAGACCGTTGATACTGAATTAGCGGTGGAGAGAACTCTGAAATATTAACGATGTTGTGGTCATTAAAGAAAAATGATTTTCTTAGTTTATGTATTTCTAAAAGTGGTTGTTATAGTTGATGATCAAGATCGTACATGTGGTTAACAAATCTTTGAATTTATGTTTAAAGAAAAATTAGTGAATGGTGGATTCAAATTTTTATATGTATACCTTCAATCTTTAGACAAGTTTGCATAGTTTCAAGTTTATTAAGAAAATGTTAAAACCTTGGGTTAGAATTTCAATTTTTTTTTAAAGATTCTAGGTTTCATGAATTAAAATACAAATTTTGTTAAAAAAAATATATTTTGAAAGGAAGGCAACTATTTCAAAGAGTTAACTTCGAAACTAGAAAAAAAACATTAATTGATATATTTTGTGTGGTCATGTTATTATGAGGTAAATACATTGATTGAACATTTAGTCTTTAAAAATATAGTAGATCAAACCTGTAGTTATTTGAAACAAAAAAGTGAGTTATGTAAATTTGAGAAAATTTGTAGTTATGTGAAAAATTTTGAAAAAAATAATTTAAGACATTTTGAATGATTGTAGTGAATTCTCTGAAAAATTTAAAGGATGTTAATTTTTAAAAATATATTTTTATATGTTGAAAATGTGTATTTTGGATAATAGTACTATTAAATCTTACTCGTTGTAAACTCTTTTAGTAAAATATAATTTAAGGGGGGGTTAGGAGTTAGAAAAAATGTTTGTAAGGCAGTTAAGTCTCAGGGACTAATTTAACTAAGTCAAATACTATTTAATTGAAAATGTTGGTACAAGCGAGATTTTTGTTGCGTTTGATTGTGGTAAAGATAATTGTTGAAAAAAAAAAACTATAATTGAGGTAAGGGATCCTTCTAATTTTAAGTTTGCACATAGGAACCATATATGTGTGATTGATGTGTGAATATGTGATGATTAATATTGACATGATTATGCATTCATGATTGATAATATGAGTTGCTACATTTTATGAATTTTATTGATGAGAATAATTTTTGAGTATGCTGAATGAAAAGTATGAAAAACTATTAAAAAGAGTCTTTTAATAGCTACATTTACATAATGAATGTTGTGAAATAGTCAGAGTATGCTCATGCATTTCATAGTAAGTGGTGATCGTGATGGGTCACGGTGTTAGTGGTAACTACAATGGGCCACAGTATGGTTCCATGAGTTGATTGGGCCATCTCATCCTTACGAGGATTTTAGTCGTGTA
>NC_021165.2:58787244-58821667 GCF_000331145.2 Cicer arietinum | reverse complement strand
GTGTAGGTCTGTGATAGGCTACACTTTGATAAATTGTGTTGATCTATGATAGGTGACACCTCGGTAATTAATACTAGTATGTGAGAGGCGGTACATTTATGATTTATGTCCCTCGATGAGGGTTTGGAAATTCTGAAATCATGTGCACTGGCATATAAACATTGCATTAGGGTGTTTGGCACATGAGTCATGTTTGTTATGATATGTTATATGTATATACATGCTCTGTTATTGTTTAGTAATAATGTCATAACTGCTAAGTGTTTATTGTTTGTCTTCACGATATAATTGTTAAATGTTAATTGTTAATTTCGATTGGTGACCTTTTAAATTATTGTAGAAATTGGGTCTTGCCTTCAGATGATACCCGAGTTCGTTCTACCGACTGTTACCTTGACAACAGAAACATCGTTAGACTTCCCTGACCAGCATTCGTCAACTGCTTGGATATACGACCCCATCTCAAGCAGGGCTACATATACAGGGAGAGTGGTGAGGACAAGTAGGAGAGTTGGGGAAGTATCTCACGTAGAGGTCACTCACGAGAGGATCGACTATCCTGTACCCTCAAGATTGGTACTCGGGGTGAATGGAGCGTGGAAAGCTGTAGAGGATGCTTCAGTTAGAGGTGAGACGGAGGCCACCGTAGGTATGGCGACTCCCATCGTAAGAGCAGGGGATGTAGTGCTTGGACCAGAGAATGGCGAGAAGGATAAGGAGCCGATGCTAGCGGAAGAAGATATTATAGGACTGTTTAGGCTGGTCGGGGACCAGAGTTTTGTTGATGAATCGTCTGTACCTCAGTTGGTGCCACCCCGAGTTGAGTCAGAGCTTCCACTTCCAGTGAATGACCTCAACCAACTGTCGATAGGATAGTGAACTGTTTTGAGATTTGAACTTGTTTCATTAATATGACTATTAGATGTTAAGTGACAATTAAGTGCGAATAATGTATTGTATAACTTTCTTTTTTGTTATGATCGAGTTTGATATGGAATGAAGAGTTAACATTGTGCTAAATATTGATTTTCATTCTTGTTTGAATTAAATTGTTGCTTGAAGATAAACAAAAACTAAATTTGAGGTTGTAATAATTCTTCGTCATATCTAAGTTTTAAATGTATTTTAAATATTTATTTATTTTATTTATTGTGGTTTTTAGTTTAACTTTAAATGTTATTTAAATAGATTACTCTCTTGTGAGTATTGGATCAATTAGATATTTATTCTTTTAATTTACTCATAACTAGATATTTAGTGCAGTGTTTGTTTTATTTCATTGGCTTAACAAAACAAGTTGATTGTTTGAGTGGAACCTTACTACTGAAGTTTCGAAGTTATAATTGCATTGCTTAACCATGAAAAGATTGCACAATGAAAAGGGCGGGTCGGGGGCGGATTTTGCCTCCTCCACTCCCGCACCCGACTAATCGGGGAAAATCCGCACTCGCACCTGTTTCATAACGGGTGTAAAAATTAGACCCTCATCTCTGCCCACAATGGATTTCGGATTTTCTCGTCCACACTCGCACCCATTTATATATATAAAATTATAAACTTAAAAAATTATATCTATTATAATTAATATAATAAAATAATTATTATCAGATAATAATAAAATAAAAAATTATTTTATATAGAGATAAGATTATAATTTTTAATATTTAAAAAAATATTAAATATATATTGATATGTATATGTATAGAAAATTCAAAATTTACTCTAATATTACTTGCGGGACGGGTTTGGGTGCGGGTGCGGGGTGGATATCATCACCCTCGCACCCGTCCCCGCACCCGAAATTTAATTTCGGGGAAAATCCACACCCGCACCCGCACCCGCACCCAATCAAAGCGGGTTTTCCCCGTCCAAATCAAACGGATTTGGGTTGGTATCTGCGGGTGCAGATTTTTTTGTCATCCCTAAATAAAAGCCTTTTAAGGCTTAAGGGTTTGACTTTTGGAAGAAAAGAAAGAAGAAATTTTTACTTACTATCATCTACCTATGTCTCTTACTTCTTACTACATTTGAAGAGATTATTTTATTTTTTTTATTCTATATAAAAAGGATTTTGAAGAGATTATTTTATTTTTTTATTATATATAAAAAGGATTTTTTTTTCTTTTCACTCACATATGTTCAAAACTTTAACAAAAATTATTAAAAAAGATTCAAATTTTTGAAGAGACAAGAATAAAAGAGGAGTGGAGGAAAAGAGGAGTTTGGCCAGTGCCACATCAGGGCCGTTGCTGTATGTGGAATAAGAAAAGAAAATTGGAATTTAGGTTGTGATTTTTAGATGCAAAATAGAAAACAGCTACATCTTAAAAGAGATATAGTACAATTTGTGTAATTTATATATATATATATATATATATATATATATATATATATATTATGAATAATTAATTTACTTATTGATTAGATATTAGATGAACTTTTTTGAATTTATTTAGTTTTAATTTTTGTATGCTATTTATGCAATTATAACGTATTTGATTATTTATATATTTTTGTTGATGTTTTTTTGTGCTTGATCATCATAAAATTGAACTTAAGTATTATTTAGTTATTAAAAAACAAACTATGACAATCGAAATCAAAATATATGTTCATGTTTCAATATTGTTATAAGAATATGAAGTATTAATATATGTCTAATAAATTAACGTTTGGATATGCTTTGAGTAGTAAGTCTGTTCACATAAGGGATTTTGGGTCAAGTGATCGGTCTTAGTTTAATTGGTTAATTTGATCTAATCAAATAGGTTAGATTGTTAAAATAATAAATCAATAATTGCATAGTGAAAAGAAGGTAATTTGTTTGTTTAATTTTTCGTTTGTTTGAAATTACCAACAAAGTTATAAACCTTTTTGTTAATTAAGTCTTTTCAACTTTGTTGTGTTACCAAATTAATAACGATCCATGTAGAGACGATTTACTTATCAATTTATTACTTGAACGATTTGTTAAACTTGTCAAAAAGTTGTAAGTCATTCACAAGGTCTTTGACACTAGTTCGTTTGAGACAAGTGACAATATGGTGGATAATATTGAGGGAACTACAAGCAGTTGTATTCCTGATATGTATATTATAGTCTCTTGGAGTGACACAGCGTTGGAAGATGAGATTGTTTTCGGTCAGAATGTTGTAGATGACATGCATTATGCATATTTTGAATGAACTTTGAAACAAGAAAAATGATTTTACTAAAGTAGTCTCTAATACTAAAAAAAAAAAAAAAAAATTCAAAATCACAATAGTGTAAATAGTCGCTCTAGAATGGTCGTCACGTTCAATATTTTCCTTTTGCTTTTTTTTTTTCTCTCTATCCCGAGTTAGATTTATGTACTTTAACTTTTGTTTGTTTTTTCCTATTTTATTAATGTAGCTTTAGATTATATAAAAAATACATAATAAATATTTATATAAAAATACATCAATCCATAAAGCTGTAAAAAAATTAAATCATTATATTAAACAAAAATTGAGATATTAATTATAAAAATTATACCATTGTATATCTAAAATATAGAAAATAGTTTAACTCTGCAAATCATTTTCCAATTGATCTCCTTAAAATTTACAAAATTTATAAGACAAAAGTTTTTTTATGGTCTAAATTTCTTCTTAGTCAGCATAGCATAAGATACAATTTTTTTCTTCTTTATGTTACTTCACAAGACACTACTTTTTTTTTTTACATCACAAGACATTATTTTTAATGAGATAAGATTCTCTCTATTTATTCACCTTTATTTATTATGTATTTATAGAGAGCAACACAAAATTATTAAATAAGTTTAATGATAGTAAAATCCACTTACAATATGTTGTGTTACCTACTTTTTTGTGTCTAAGTCTCATAAGACACAATCAGAATTTTTAATGGTGATAAAAAATAAAATATCCTATACTAACCAACACAAACTAAAAAACAGCCCAATTGTAAATTTGTAATGCTTTAGACCCGTCCCTAATTCGGGAAACGTATGGACAAATATAAGTAGAAAACCATAATAAAAGTTTATTATAATTAAAAATAAAACAATAAAATAAAGTAAAATAAATTAAAAGTTAAATAGCACACGTGTTCTCTTAACTTAATTTTAGTTTTAGTTTTTTTTTCCTTCTCGATTTGGTCTTTTATTTTAATTTTAAGTGACAATTTGATTTTTTATGTTTTAAAATGTCAACAATGTTATCCTTTTGTTACAAAAATTTAAAAAAATGCATCAAAATTTTCAAACAAAACCCATAAAATTAATTATATTCTTCAATATAATACAAATTTTATCAAATTTGTAACTCAAATATTCAAATAAACTCACAATTTCATTCTTTATTTGATGTTGTTAGAGATGAAAATATGAGTTTATTTAAAGATTTAAGTTATTAATTTGATGAAATTTGCATTATATTGAGGATGACAATTAATTTTATGGATTTTGTTTGAAATTTTTTATGAATTTTTGCAAAATAAAAAAGATAACATTGTTGACATTTTAAAACATAAAATATCAAATTGTCACTTAAAATTAAAATAAAGGACCAAATCGATGAAAAAAAAGATAAATGACTAAAACGTTAACTGGAATTAAGTTAAGAGACTACGGGTGATCTTTAGCCTAAATTAAACTATAATTAAAATAAAACACATCGATAAAAAATAATCAAAACAAAATAAGAGAATATCAAAATAAAAATAAATAGAATTAAAAAGAAATATAAGGAGATCAAAATAAAATTGAAAAAAAAAATATAATCAGATAAAATCAAACTAAAATAAATTAGAATCAAAATATCATAAGGTTAATTAATCAAGGCAAAATAGAATGATAAAAATAGAATCCAAATAAAAGAGAACTAAATCAAACAAATAAAAAACAGATACAAAACAAAAACAAAAGAAAAAGTATATCAAAAGGAGATCAAAGTAAAAAAGCAACAAAATATAATAAAATCACAGTGAAACCAATTTGATTAGATTATAAAAAAAATTAAAAAAGTATCAAATAGATTGGAACAAAACAGGATCAAAACAAAATAAGGTAAGATAATATTTTAAAAAAGTTAATCCTAGAAATATATATAACACAAGTACTCACAATAGCCGCAAACAAGTCATACTAGACATCGAGGCTTGAAAAAGTACCATGAAATTTCTTAGTGCAACGAGAGCTTCAAAAGATTTAACACAACAAAACATGAAAGTTCAAGAAAAAAGCTATGAGGAAATTAGAAAGAGTTTTGAAGAAAGCTTAAACACTCTACTTAATGAGCTTATTTTTGAAGACGTGAAGGCAATTTTAGAGCAAGCTCGTTCAATTGTAGAGGAAATCAAAATGTTCATTCCTACAAGGTATGAAAAGTTCCAAATAATGGTAAATTTGTACACCGAAAGGTTTATTCATATGCTAAGATTCATTAGCCAAAGGGCTAATGAGTTAACAAATTATGAGATATTAAATGTAACAAGTTGGGTTGTTGAATACCAATATAGTCTTATTGGGCTTGGTGTTAATGAGTCTTTGGCCCATATATGCATCGAGAGTGGTTCAATTGACCTACTTGTGGATACATATGTTGAGCGATTTCTATCTACAACAAAAATATGGTTCTTGAATATTTTAGAGGTAGATAAGAAAATAAAGGAAACTAAAGACGGAAAGTTATATACCTTAGTTGGTGTTGAATTATTTAGGACTCTTCAATTTCATATTGAAATTATTCGAGAAAATAATAGTGTTGAAATTTTGTTGTACAAAATTTCCTTAGCCATGATTCAAGTGATGGTCGATTTTCAAACAGCTGAAAAGAAAATATTTGAAGAAGAAATTAGTGTGGAACATTTTTGTGCTATGGTTAACAACAATTTGAGATTTTATGATTTTGGATTGGAGCTTAGTAATAGCATCTTGGAATCGCTTCCAAATAATTATGCAAAGCAATTTAGTTTTGAAGATACATGTGAAGGGTTTCTTGATATTGCTAAGGAAGCTATGCTTAAAATTGTAAGTCTGATATTTGAAGATCCTTTGGTTCATGATTTGTTGGTCAATTTATACACAAAAGAATGGAGTAAAGGTAAGGTTACTAAGAATTTGGTTGAAACATTTGATCAATATTTTACTCAAGTAAAAATGTACATTGAAGAAAGTTTTTTTGGGAGATTTGTTGAAGCTTGCTTGGAGAAAACCGTCATTGTTTATGTTGATAATCTTTTATCACAAAAAAAGTACATTAAGGAAGAAACTATTGAACAAATGTGGGTAGATGAAGAAGTTATAATGACCTTTTTTTGGAAGCATATAAGTGTTTTTGAAGTTGAAAAAAGAATGAGAATACTTAGTGATTTGAGGGAACTTGCTTCGAGAGAGACTAGTTTGGATAGTTTCACATTTATTTATAAAAATATACTCAAACATCAACCTGATTGTCCACCTCAAGTTGTGGAGAAATTAATTGGTCTAAGAAAAGGAATTTATTGGAAGGATGCCAATAAAATCATAGAAAAATGCAAAGTGATATATCAAAATTCTCTAATTGATGGAAGGCCTCCTAAAAGGGGTTTTGTTTTTTCAAAAGTCAAGTTTTCAACAATGTCTCAATCTCAAGGGGGATTTAGGAGTGGACTCAATCGTCCGATCCAAATGCTAACCCATGTATACAAGCTCATATTTAATAGGGCACACAAGTAAACAAGTTTGTATGTAGGTTTTGTCAAAAAGAAAAAAAAAAAGTTTTGATTGTTTTGTTTCATGAAAACAATTGGATTTTTTTTTCTTTATTTATTTTTCGATTCTTGAGAGAAAGATATTTTGGTAAGTTGGAGTTCAGTGTAAATAAATAAAGTCTGATTAACAATTATTTCAATTAAGATTTAAATTGAATTTTTCTTGAATGATTTTTTTAGTTTATTAATATTGTAATCTTATTATATTTCAGTTTTAATTTAAATTTATTGTTATAGTTTTTAATTATCTACAATTTCTCATGTTTATAGTATTTGTAAAATTAGTGATTATATTTCATGGGGTTTAAGGGGACTTAAAGACTCCTAATATTTTGTTAATTTTGGAATTCTTTTTTCTCAAAAAAAAAAAAAAAAAAATATTTTTTTTAAAGAAAAATTTGAAATTATTTTTTATCAAAAAAAAATTTAAAACTTTTTTATCGGTGAATTTTAAGAAAAAAATTGAAAAAAAAATTATTTCTCAAAAAAAAAATTTGTCAAATTTTTTTAAAAAACACATCGATTTTTTTTATAAAAAAAGTGGGTCTATAGGTCCACTAAACCGACAAAATTTTAAGAATTTTTGGTGTTGGGGGTTTACTTCTTGGAGGCTTTTTAATTATGAAATTTTTGTGTCCCTCTAACATGTGGGGTTGAGGCCAATAATTAGTGGATTTGTCAAATTTACTAGCATAGATCACTCAAAGGCATTTTTACCACCATGAATCATTTAAGACATTAGCATTGCATAAAACTTCTTTAGATCAAGCCATTCATTCAAACACACTATTTCTAGCCATTTTATAACACATGAGTTGATTAACACTAGTCTAGAAGGTATGTTAAAAGTGATTTAAGCAAAATGAATCAATTCAATTGAATGAATTAATTCCGTAAAAGTAATATCTTTGTTAATAGATTCATTGAGCATTTCAAATGAAATGAGTAGCCACCAAAATAGATAATTTGTTAATTAATACATTTATTGAAATTTAAATTAAATGAATCAATTCATTTGTGTGCTAAATGCTCAAATGGCTAGTTTTCGTTTCAACTTTTAGTTAGGGCCTATAAATAGCATATGTCATTCATTCATATACTCTCTTGAGATCATTAGCCTTTCATATTTGTATTAATATACTATTTAGAATGTTTCAATTTCTCTTATTCTTTGTGATTGTTCTTGTAAAGTGTGAGGTATGCCTTTTGATTTTGATAGGGTGAGGTATCACTATTCTTATGGGTTTCATAAGGATGGGTATCCATAAGATTTTAAGTAAAAAATTTTGTTATTGGTATCCAACTAGTGGAAAAAAATCATGAGTGGGGCCTAAGGACTAGACATAAACCACAAGTGGTTAGTGACTGAACTTGTATAAATCATATTGCAATCCTCTTAACTCTAATATCTTTATTTTCAATATTTTAATTTTTACTTATATTGTTAATTGTGAGTTATTCTTTTTATTCATTAGTTCAAACGATTCTACAAATTAAGTAATTTTCTCTTTAAAATAAGATTGTTCTTTAAACACTTTTACAAATTAAATAATCTTCTCTTTAAAATAAGATTGTTCTTCACGAGATGACAAAAGTTTTGTGAAAATAAAAAATAAAATTCAAACTCAATTCACCCTCTTAAGTAAGTTGGTTGGCCATTTGGGTAATAAATGACATTAAAGCTTGACTCTTGGTAAATGGCTTAACAACTTCAAGAGAAAAGAGGACCACACACAACTGGTGTAATCGTGAGGGTGGCTTTGTAATTTCGTGCTCCTATTTTTACTATTGAAGGATATACTTATTGGAAAGAAAGATTGATTTTTTTTTTTAATGAATGCATCGATTGAGATATATGAAATGTAGTCGAAAATGGTACTTTCGTGTCATCTTATCCTATTTATGTTTGATTCAAGAAATTTTTTGTAGTGAATGTACCGATAATCTAAAGTATACAAGTAGAAAATACACTGGACTATGAGATCAATCAACCATCACTCATATCTTTGAGTATTCTCGACAGACACGTGCGCATAAATACTGCTCTAAGATTGTTATTCCTTCATGATCACGTCAAAAAATGGAACATAGATCCATCAAACAAAAGTCAATTGACAATGTATATCATAGATACTATCATCCCAAAACAAAATAAGTACAATTACTAAAAGAAAAACACTAAAACCCTATACATCAAAAACTAATTTGATCATTCACTAACAACTACAGTTAGTAATATATATTCTCAATGTTTGAACCTAAAAATGTCATTTTGAAAATTATCTCTTATAATAGTCACACTAATTGCTTTATTTCTAAAGTGTTATAATTGTAGAATTATTTTAAGTTCAATTTTTTGAATTTAACACCGAATATTATATACTTCAATTTATAATTATTGCATAAATTCTATGTTGCTTTGTTGTTATTTACATCATCATTTGTAAATAATTATTAAAATAATTCTTTTGAGCAATTATTAAGGCAATCTCAAATTTTATCATTTATGAATTTTATGTTTGATGTTGATATTAATTAATCTTATATTTTGATATAACGACTTATTTTTTATTTATGAATCATTTGAGAAAATATTGTAATAGAGTTAATGGATCTTGAAGTCGTCAAAACTTAGTGGCTCTAAATACGATGATGAAAATTTCATAATCTCTTAGGTAAATTTCAACCTCGTATGACTTATTAAGTGATTGCATATATTGAAAGTTTTATGATATTTTATTCTCCTCGCATTATTATAAAATATGCAATTATATGTATAAAAAAACACTTTTTCAAAATATTCTAAAGTTTAGAACTCTACAATATTCAAGGTTTTTATTATTTTAAGAGTTCTATTCTAGATAAATATAAAATCATATAAAACTATTTTATACACCTTGATTGAAGCATAATCATTTTTAATTTGTATAATCGTAATCTCGCCTATCATAGGTATAATGATGCAAATTTTGTATGTTAAATAAATTATTATTATATTAATAATAATTATACGTATTATTGTTCAATATATTTATAAAATTTATAGTAATGTCAATTATGTTTTCAGCATCCTATTGGTATTATAATTTTTGGCGACATGATATATGTACATTGATGATATATTTATGAAGTGGAATGACAATTAGTTAGAAATTATCTTTAAAGACATGTAGCAATTTATATCTATTTTATGCAATCCAATGTTCATTATAAATGTTTTTCTTATTGTAATTATTTCTATATATTATGTAACTAATGGACATGCCCTATCATGTGATATTACTTGATATGATATAACCATCATTTTCTATCAAGTGGGAAAATCTTATATGTCAATTATCAATAATTGATAAACAAATATAATTTTTTAATAATATTATGGAGACTTATATTGATAATATTATAATCTTAAGTTATGCAAGTACAAATAAATAGTAATACTTCTATCAAGTATGATAGTGTGTTATTGAAATGCTTATAAAATATACAATCATAAAGTTTATAAGTATTTCTCATATATCTTCAATGATTAAAAAAAAATTAAGTCTCTTTTATGTCCGATAATATGCTTGATGTGATTATTAGAGGCAGATGCAATTACTTACTTGTCACATTTATTAGAGGCAAAGACACATTATTTATTTGTCACACTTATCAGAGGTAGAGACAAATTATTGTTTGTCATGTTTAATAGAAGCAGAGTAACAAAAGTTTGTTGAATCCATCAGAGGTAATAGAATCAAGGTCTTGCTTGCGTTTCTAAAGACAACTGAGGTACAACGTCGCTCGCATCCCATAGTCAATTAAAGGTTGCGACAACAAATACATGTGTCACCAGACTTAGGCTATAGATCGAAGTGAAGTCTTAGTTTATTTTGTCTTCGTCCAGTCATCAGAGGATATAATTTATATTGATACGCGTGTTATGTTGCGCTTGTTTTGCAATATTTCTTTTGCTATATTATAATTTATTCCATTAGTAGATCTCTAATACACTTATAACATAAGCTATTTAAGAATGGATAGTTATGACTTTTGCCTTTAATGTGCACATTTGACATATATAGTTATCGGATAATTGTTCTTTATTTGTTTATTTTTGCTATCATCAATCAAATGATTATATCTAAAAACACTTTTGTACTAACAATAAGTTATTAATCTACACTTAAAAATTAAAAAGTGTAGATTAAAAACATATATCTATTTGAATTATTAATAATTAAAATTGAAATTTAGAAAACTACTATTCAACTTTACTTATTTAAAATTGTAAATATGTAGATTGTTAATTTATATGTTCATAAAAAATATGAGTGTAAATTAGCAAACTCTTATATATATATTGTACGTGTGTTTGTGTTTATAAGAAAATAATTTTTATGTCCAACTTAGTTCATTCTATTTTTTATTTATTTACAAAATGTGTGTTTATTCAATTAGTTTTATACGTGTATACTATTGCTTTCTATTTATACTACTATCAAATAAGAGCCGAGTTTTATAATGAGAGAGTGAGATGGTTAAATCTTGATTATACAATATTATCATGATTAAGATTTATTTAATTGACACATAATCACTTAAAAAAATCACAACTTTTTCTTGTAATCTTGATCATCCATGTATAGTTGTGCGGTCAAAATTTAACCCACTCACGGTAGAATTCCTCTTATTTGACATGCTCACTATATATATACTATTTATTGATTCGAAAATAATTCAAAATCAAATAGATGGATTGTAACGCCCCAAATTTTTTGATACGAATATTACTGAAAAATATTTATTTTCTTTTAGAAACAACTAATTAATTTTTTTTTTCTCATTAAAAGAACGTAATGTAATTTACTAAAATATTATTTATTTATTTATTCATTTGCAAAATTAATATTCCAATTATTAGATCAATATTCATTTATGGTCCAAAATAAAATAAATTCTCTTTAAGTGAAATTTAAAAGAAACAATGTTGCCAGAAATTAATGACATTCAATTTTTTTCTAGCTAATGAAATATCACGTCTGCATTTCTATTAAAAGTTAATGATGAAGAGTAAATAACTTTACAATGTGCCGCAAAAATTTAGTAATACAAAATATTATTTTCAAGTAAAATATAATTTTCCCACGTGTGTGCACCAATCAAACGTCATTCATGCAACTCTTTGAAATCATTAGTACCTAAATGTTGGTGTAAGGGGTCAGTTCATCCCACAACAAAATTAAACAAAATAATAAATTAACAACCATAAAATATGAATATAAAATCTTTTCGTAATAAAAGATTTTAAAAAAAATTGACTCTTTAATAGTTCTTAAAGATGTATCAAAAGTCATAGAATGTATCTAAATAAATCAAGTAGCAATCGTCCAGATATAAATTAGATCAAAATAAAATAACATAAAAATGTATGCAAGTCATGCATGCTCCTAAACATATATGATCCGGATATAACCAGCCACACAGGCGTCCACACAGAAGTCACCCATACCAATGGGAAAAATTAACCCAGCCACACAGGCGTCCACAAAGATGCATATGATATGTCATGAAATGATAATGATGCTCAAAGATACATATCACCACCCAATTAGATAATCACATAAACCACAAGCCACTTAGGCAACCACAAAGATAACAATATTTAAAATCCAATTCACCAGCCACTTAGGCAACCACAAAGATAACAATATTTAAAATACAAATCACCAGCCACTTAGGCAACCACAAAGATAATATTTAGAACACAAATCACTAGCCACTTAGGCAACCACAAAGATAACAATATTTAAAATGCAAATCACCAACCACTTTGGCAACCACAAAGATAAAAATATTTAAAATACAAACCACCAACCAAACCACTTAGACAACCACATAGATAGAATATTCAAAACACAAATCACAAGCCACTTATGCAACCACAAAAATAATATTATTTAAAACACAAATCAAGGTTTGCCGCTAAACACATCACAAAAATCAACTTAATCATGTTATCATAATTAAAATTAAAACTTTACACCAATTCCCCCAAGACTCATATAGATTTCTTAAAAATCAAAACTTTGAAATAAAATAGGACAAAAATCGAAACTTTAAATTAAAGACATCCTAAAAAATATTACTCATGAGATCATAATAAAAATCATAGCTTTATAATTAAGTACACATAAACAACACACAAATAATAACTTTACATCAAATATATGACATCAAACATATTACTCATGTTATAATAATAAAAATCGAAATTTATAATTAAGTTTATCAAAGCAAACATATTACTCATAAAAATAAAATATTATAGTTAAATTCTTTAAGGCAATTAAAAATCAATATTTTTCTTTTAAGACAACAAGTTTTATATCAATATCTTACAAACTATTAATTTAATATCTAGCCTAACATTGCATGGGGAAAAGCCCTTACCTTAGGCGCTTTCTTTCTTAACACCTCTAAATTTGCACGAGAAATAGCTCATGGGGCAGTAATGAATTCAACACCGATAGATATTGGAATTTACGACTCAGAAAATTATTTTGAGAGTGTATGAATGACAAATAGGTGTGCCAACCAGATGCCTAATGGAAATGTATGAACATATAAGCTATTTACGTTGCACTATTACCATTGATTTCTTGTCTAAAATTGAAGTGCACTTAATTCCAACATTATACTACCAATAATTACTATTTCTTTAATTTTATTAGGTTGTTACAAAGCCAATTGAAATCATATGTATTTATATGTATGAGTTAATTTGGATTAACTAACAGAGTTCACCATATATTGAAGGGTATCACACACTAATTTTAATTAAATAAATAAATTAGAGATTGTCACATCACTCTTTTAATTTTTTTTATCTAATAGTTACGAAGCCAAAAATTTCATAGAATTATTTTTGTAGACAATTATAATAAAATTATAATTTTAGTTTAAAAGAGATGAATGCATGAGATACAAACAATAGTCTTTTTGTGTCCTCTCTTAATTGCACAAAAACTTATAATTAAATTTATAATCTTCCTTTAAAAATAAATTAAAGGTGTTTAAAATGAATTAATGCACATTATGCCAAGAAAACACCATGAATTGTCATAAAATGTTGTCATAAATGAGAGTAAAAGAATGAGTCAAATCACTAATTTTTGTTTTTATAGGATGAACCAAAAATATTTTCAAAACACTGAAGGTTCGTTTTCACTAACTCTATAATATATCCTAAAATGAATACTTATTTGGTTGCAAATAAAACTAACAAACAATATAACTTATATAAATTCTAATTTAATTAAATAATTCAACTAATATTTTATCAACTAAAATAAATCAAGCAAGATAAGAATACCACTCACACATAACAAAATAAAACAAATATATTTAACACATCAATTTCATGATTATCGAAACTAATCAAATAAAAATGTCCATTTATGAAATAATGACATCATAAATAGTCCCCATGTAATTGTCACGTCAAAATAATTAAATAAAATAAAGATTATAATTATTTAGGTAGAATAGAGTGTGATAAAATTTAATTTAGTTTATTTACACATAGAATAATTATTAATTTAATAATAGCAATTACTAATAAGATACACATATAACATATATGAAAATTTTGGGGTGTTACATGGATAGAGATCGAATTTCAAAAAAAAACATTTTTCAATTTCAAAAAAATAAAATTGAACAATGAATTTTATATATAAAAATTATGTTAAAAAAAATTATAAGTTAATACTTAATAAAAAAATTTAAATATAGATAGTTTGTTGAGAAAATTGTGCTTTAATAAAAAAAACTATACCCAGTCAAAAAATAATAATAAAACTTTTTTACAAAGAAAAAAAAAGAGTTTGTTGAGAAAATTTAGGTTATTATATATAATAAAAAATTGATAATAAATAAATAAATAAAAACCTTACTTTATATTGATATATCCAATAAAATTTAACTTATCTTACATAAAAAATATTTAATAAATTAATGAGGAGATGATTCTAAACAATCTATAAAGTAACCCATTGGAAATTAATCATTAATTTTGTTAAAGGGAGAAGTTGAACCAATGATCTCCCTTTCACTTTAACTCTTCCAAACGACCAAATCAACTCCCCTAAATATAATACTTTTTTTTATTAAAGTTAAATAAGTTTTTGGTCATATTCTTTTTTTAGTCCTTCTACAAATTTTCTTTAAATAATAGTCCTTCAAATGATTTCTGTCAATATTTTTAACCTTTGCTTTTAAGTAAATTAACGTGTATCCTTCAAATTTTTGAAGGCTTATTTATAACAATATAATAATCTCTCCAGCAAAAATTTAAAATTTTTTAACAAAAAATAATTAAATGTAAATTTTTAAGCACCAACAGCTTAAAAAATATTATATTTAATTTATTCCATATTAAAAAATACTATTTTTTGAAAGAGATTCGTATAATATTATAAACATGCATTAAAAAATCACTTAAAAATTTAGATGATAGACATAAATTAATTTAAAAACAAAGATTAAAATTATTGAAAAAAATATTTAGTAAACTATTATTTGAAAAAAAAATTTAAAGGACCAAAAACACTAAAAAAAAATGGTAATTTCTATGACAAATTTGGCCGCTAATTTGCGACTAATCTCTAGCTAATAAACTTAGCTAGGTCTACCAAATTGGCCGTTTGCTTTGAGAGACTAATTTGCCAAAAAAAAAAAAAAATCCTAGCTAATTCCTAGTTGATAGTTAAAAAATTCTAATGTGCAGTTGACTCATAGTAAAAGATTGTTCAAAGTTATTTTTTATTTTTCATAGCTACATACTTAAAATTTGTCATGCCGATTTCTCAGCAAATAATTCGCAACTTTTCTTAATTAATCCATTAAAACTTATTTTGCAAGAGAAAGAGAGAACAATTATGTTGATGATAGCATAATTTGAAAATAGATGAAAATAAATTGTACTATTTTTCACGTTCAAATCAACTGTCGAGAATTTATTTGCGAAAAGAAAATCAAGCTTCTTATGATGAGGTTGTTTGCAAATAGAGAGAACGAAAATAAATGGTTATGGGAAGAAATGAATTTAGTACAGCGAGAATATGTGTGAGAGAGAGGGGCTCAGTATTTTTGTTTCAATAGAGAGCCTCAATTTTTTGTTTCAAGAGCCTCAATTATTTAAAGATACAAAAAGAAAATTAGTTAAGAAATTCTATTTAAATGCTAATAGATAGATAAATTAACTTTAACAGACTTCCATTGTTAAATCTTGATAGCAAAAGTGACAAATTCTACAAAATACCATATATTTATAGCGATAAAAAATTTATTTAACCGTTTTTATTATCAAATAAGTTAAATATTAATCTTTTTCATATTAATACTATATAACTTTTATAACAAAATATTTTGATTGGTAATGTCATAACTCAATAAAATCACATTGACCATCTATCACACTCCTCTCATTTCTACTTCATTTATTTTATTTATTTCTCATTTCAAAATTTATATCTATATTTTTTTTTCGTTAAAAAAATATCAAATATGATTTTCTTTTTATATAAAAGAAAAAATAATCAAAATTTTGTTCTTTTATTTTTAAATAGTATTCATGTATCCGTGAATATTTTTAAAAATCAACCATTGTCACTTACAATGAAAAATAACAATAAAGTCAATATGAGAGAAACAACATATGAATACAAGAAGCAAGAGATAATAAAAGCACGAGAAGCAAAACATGACAACAAAAGAAAATTTAACTGTTCGGATAAGGAAAAACTGTTGAAAGAGAGGAGTTGTGAATATATTGTTCGACACAATAATTAATTCTATATTAAATCAGGACCAAAAAATTGAATTATAGTGATTATATACTAAATAAAAATGGTAAACTTGTTTAAGAAAATATAATTTTATATTAATAAATTTGATTTACATACTATGTCACTGTAAATAGTCATTATCAGTTAATATCTACTCTTATGTTAGAGTGTCGTTAGATTTAGTTTAATTATTTACTTTGGAGATTGTTGGTGTATTCCATGAGGAGTTTTGAGAGAAGTATATATGTTGTAACAATTTTTATGTAGTGTTATTCTTTGATTGTCGTAAGACAATAATCGTGTTTTTTTTTTCTCCGATTTTAGACTTTCCTCGTTATTTTCTTGTGTTTTGATTGTTATTTTAATTTTTCTGTTTGTTTATTTCCCCAATATATTTTTCGGCATCTCTCAAATTATCTTCACCAAAATTATGACTCTCAAAACAGAAAAAGAAATTTAGGATTACATAAAGGAAGAGTATATGAGAGATATGTTGGGTGGACTCACTCCCCAAGTGAAACACACTAGTTTTATTATTATTAGTATTATTATTATTATTGAAAAAAAAGAAAGAAAAAAAATGTATTATTGGGTTAGGCTAACGTGAAGGAAATAAAAGGGATTTGGAAATCTTAAGAATTAGAATGAAAAAAGAGAACGGTTGCGAGAGAAGAAAAATAAGGGTTTGGTTCCGGGAGTGGTAACAAGTGTGTTGCAAACTTGCTCCGTTTGATCTACATATTTAGTATGTTATTCCTACCACTTAGTTTGTTACTTTAATATATAGTTTGAGTAGTTTTATCTTCTCTGAGAGTTACTTTGGCATATCCACTTTAGTGGAAGGTTGTTATTGTTGATTGATGTTCCCTATTGTTATTAGGAAAACTCTAGTGTACCCATTAATTATTATAGTGGAAGTTTTTACCGGACTAGGTCCCTTGGTTTTTATTCTCTCAATTTGAGGGTAGTTTTCCACGTTAAAAATTGTGTTTGTCTCATATTTAATTTTCTTCCAATTATTTTTGCTTTGTGGAATTGTATTTTCTGTTTGGCCATTTAGCTGCACAGGTGGGGGAAAAAATTATTTCGCATTATTGAGATAGTTATTGCTAATTATCTCTGGTTTTTCTCAACAAAGTGGTATCAGAGCTCGGTTGATTTGATTTGTGCATTTAAATGGAGGAGGAAAATAAAGGTCCTAATATGATTAAACTCAACTCTTCTAATTACACACTTTGAAAGACTCTCATGGAAGACATGTTATACAGTAAAGATTTGTATGATCCTATTGAGGGTAACACTGCTAAACCCGCAGATAAATCTGACGCTGACTGGAAGAAGATGAATAGAAAAACAATGGCGTTGATCAGACAGTGGTTGGATCCTAGTGTATATCCACATGTTGAAACTGAAATAAATCCTAACAAGATGTGGGAAAAATTAAAAGAGTTGTATGAACGAAAAAATATGCAAAATAAAGCATTCTTGATTCGGAAGCTGGTGAATATGAAATACAAATATGGGGATTCAATGGCAGAGCATATGAGTATTTTTTAGAATACATTGAATCAGTTGACAACCACATAAATTAAATTAGATGATGAGTTGCAAGCGTTGTTATTGTTGAGTTCTTTGTCTGATAATTGGGAAGTCCTTGTTGTGACTTGACAATTTCAGCTCCAAGTGGAAAGTTGAAAATATTAACAGTTAAAGAGAGCATGTTGAACGAAGAAGTTTGAAGAAAGGAACGTGGTTTGATTGGTTCTTCCTGAAAGTCAGACGCACTAGTTACAGAGTCACGAGGAAGAAGTCAATCTAGAAACTTCCATAGACGCGACAACTTTAAAAGTCGTAGCAAGTCAAGAAGCAAGTCGAGGACTAGAAAATAAGTGATATGCTATCATTGTGGCAAAGCGGGTCACATAAAAAGAAATTGTAGATTCCTTAAGAGAGATCAATCAAGGGAAATGGATGAAGACAAAGAGAAGAAAAATGATAAAGATACAACAGCAGTTGCATCTGTTAATAATGTCTAAAGAGAAGTTTGAAGAAAGGAACGTGGTTTGATTGGTTCTTCTTCAAAGTCAGACACACTAATTACAGAGTCAAGGGGAAGAAGTCAATCTAGAAACTTCCATAGACGCGACAACTCTAAAAGTCGTAGCAAGTCAAGAAGCAAGTCGATGACTAGAAAATAAGTGATATGCTATCATTGTGGCAAAGCGGGTCACATAAAAAGAAATTGCAGATTCCTTAAGAGAGATCAATCAAGGGAAATGGATGAAGACAAAGAGAAGAAAAATGATAAAGATACAACAGCAGTTGCATCTGTTAATAATGTCTAAAGAGAAGTTTGAAGAAAGGAACGTGGTTTGATTGGTTCTTCTTCAAAGTCAGACACACTAGTTACAAAGTCACGGGGAAGAAGTCAATCTAGAAACTTCCATAGGCGCGACAACTCTAAAAGTCGTAGCAAGTCAAGAAGCAAGTCGAGGACTAGAAAATAAGTGATATGCTATCATTGTGGCAAAGCGGGTCACATAAAAAGAAATTGCAGATTCCTTAAGAGAGATCAATCAAGGGAAATGGATGAAGACGAAGAGAAGAAAAATGATAAAGATACAACAACTGTTGCATCTGTTAATAATGTCTAAAGAGAAGTTTGAAGAAAGGAATGTGGTTTGATTGGTTCTTCCTCAAAGTCAGACGCACTAGTTACAGAGTCATGGGGAAGAAGTCAATCTAGAAACTTCCATAGATGCGACAACTCTAAAAGTCGTAGCAAGTCAAGAAGCAAGTCGATGACTAGAAAATAAGTGATATTCTATCATTGTGGCAAATCGGGCCACATAAAAAGAAATTGCAGATTCCTTAAGAGAGATCAATCAAGGGAAATGGATGAAGACAAAGAGAAGAAAAATGATAAAGATACAACAGCAGTTGCATCTGTTAATAATGTCTACATTGTTTGTCATGATAATTCCATAAACCTTGCATGTCAGGATTCAACTTGGATTATTGATTCGGGTGCCTCCTATCATGTTACTCCTAGGCGTGATTTCTTCTCATCTTACAGTGCTGATGATTTTAGCATGGTAAAAATGGGAGATGAAGGAGTATGTAAAATTATCGGTATGAGAGATATTTGGGTTGAAATAAGGATTGGTTGCAAGCTTCAATTGAAGAATGTTTTACATGTACCTGATATTCGTCTCAATTTGATTTCGGTGAAAGCTTTGGATATTGATGGTTATCACACTTACTTTGGTGGTGGTGGTATATGTAAAATCACCAAAGGGTCCCTAATGGTTGCAAAGGAACAAAGTTCCATTTCTCTCTATAGGATGCCTACAAAGTTATGCAAGGAAAAAGTGAATGCAATTGAAGATGCATCTTCTGATTTATGGCATATGCGCCTCGGTCACTTGAGTGAGAAAGGACTCAACATACTTGCGAAGAAAAAATTTCTTCCTGTGAAAGGTACGTCTCTAAAAACTTGCACTCATTGTTTTGCTGGAAAACAACATAGAGTTTCTTTTCATAATACTGGTCCTCATAGGAGACAATATATTCTCGATTTAGTTCATACTGATGTTTGTATGATGGATACTAAATCTCTTGGTGGTGCATCATATTTTCTTACTTATATTGACGACCACTCTAGAAAATTGTGGGCATTTCCTTTGAAATCTAAAGACCAAGTATTTGGAATCTTCAAGCATTTTCATGCAAGTGTTGAAATAGAAAAGGAAAGAAAATTGAAATGTGTTCGATCAGATAATGGTGGCAAATACATAGGTCCATTTGAAGAGTATTGTAAAGAACATGGAATCAGGTTTGAGAAAACAGATCCAAAGATACCTCAGCATAATAGTGCTGCAGAGAGAATGAATCGTACGATTAATGATAGAATCAGATGTATGCTCTCTCATGCAAAATTATCGAGATCCTTTTAGGATGAAGCAATGAAAACTGCAGTGGATTTGATCAATCTTTCTCCTTCTATTCCACTTGATGGCGATGTTCCAAATAGAGTGTGGACAGGGAAAGATGTTCTTACAGTCATTTGAGAGTTTTTGGTTGCAGATGCTTTGTTCACGTTCCAAGAGATGAGAGGTCCAAGCTTGATAGTAAATCCAAACAGTATATATTCGTCGGTTATGGTGATGAAGAATTTGGCTATAGATTGTGGGATCCGGTTGACAAGAAAATTATTAGAAGCCGGGATGTGATATTTCTTGAAAGACCAGACTATTGAAGATATTGATAAAGCTGAAAAATAGAAACCAAATTCCAGAAGTTACATTGATGTTGCGCCTAAGCCCCCTGCAGAAACCTTTGTTGATGGGGGAGATATACAAGTAGATCATGAGAATGTAACTGATGATCATGCACCTCACCATGATGAGCATGTTCCAATTGAGCCACCAATCGAGTTGAGTTGAGAAGATCTACTAGAGAACGTCAACCTTCTCGAAGATATCCTCCACATGAGTATGTGATGATCACTGATAGTGGAGAGCTAGAGTATTATCAAGAAGCTATTACAGATGTTGATAAAGAAAAGTGGTTAAAGGCCATGCAAGAAGAGATGAATTTCTTGCATGAGAATCACACATTTGATTTGGTAAAGTTGTCTAATGGTAGAAAATCACTCAAGAACAAATGGGTATACAAGATAAAGGTAGAAGAGAATAGTTCTCAACCAAGATACAAAGCAAGATTGGTTGTGAAAGGTTTTAATTAGAGAAAAGGTATTGACTTTGATGAAATTTTTTCACCTATAGTGAAGATGTCCTTTATCCGAGTTGTGCTTGGGTTAGCAGCTAGTTTGAACTTAGAAGTTGAACAACTTGATGTAAAAATTGCATTCCTTCATGGTGATTTGGAGGAAGAGATCTATATGGAGCAACCAGAGGGTTTCAAAGTCAAAGGTAAAGAGCAACTTGTGTGTAAATTGAAGAAAAGCTTGTATAGGCTCAAGCAAGCACCTCGACAATGGTACAAGAAATTTGATTCTTTCATGGAGAAACATGGGTATGGTTAAACCACTTATGACCATTGTGTTTTATCAAGAAATTCTCTGATGGTGATTATATTATTCTCTTATTATATGTGGATGACATGTTGATTGTTGGTCATGACACTAAGAAGATTCAATCCTTAAAGAAAGATTTGAACAAATCTTTTGCAATGAAAGACTTGGGTCCTGCAAAGCAAATTCTGGGTATGAGAGTCACTCGTGACAGAAAGAATAATAAGTTGTGGTTGTCTCAACATAATCATATTGAGAAGGTGTTAGAGAGGTTTAACATGAGCAATTGCAAACCTGTTAGTACTCCACTTGCTACTCATTTTAAATTGAATTCTAATAAATGTCCTACAAGTGAGAAAGACAAAGAAGAGATGAAGAAGGTTCCTTGTGCATCTGCAATTGGTAGTTTGATGTGTGTTATGGTATGCACAAGGCCAGATATTGCTCATGCAGTTGGAGTTGTTAGTCGGTTTTCTATCTAATCCTTGTAAAGATCATTGGCAAGTAGTGAAGTGGACTCTCAGATACCTCAGAGGCATTTCCAAAGTGTGTTTATGCTATGGAGGTGGTGAACCTGTGTTGGATGGCTACACAGATGCAGATATGGAAGGTGACCTTGATTCTAGAAAATCTATTTCTGGTTATATGATGACTTTTGTAGGGGGAGTTGTGTCTTGGCAATCAAGACTACAAAAGTGTGTTGCTTTGTCCACTACTGAAGCTGAGTATATTGCAGCAACTGAAGCTTCCAAAGAACTTTTGTGGATGAAGAAATTCCTACACGAGTTAGGCCTCAAGCAAGACAAGTTTATGTTATTCTGTGACAGTCAGAGTGTGATCCATCTCAGCAAGAACCCGATTTTTCATGCAAAGTCGAAGCATATTGAAGTGCGGTATCGTTGGACACGAGATGAACTGGAAATGAAGTCATTGAGAAGATTCATACTGATGAGAATGGTTCAGATATGATGACGAAGACCTTGTGTGTGTCGAAGATGATATGTTGTAGAAAGAAAGCTGACATGGTTGAGTAGTACCTTCCCACTTGAGTTGTGAGGGGGAGATTTGTTGGGTGGGCTCACTGCTCAAGTGGAACCCAATAGTTTTATTAGTATTAGTATTATTATTATTGAAATAAAAGAAAGAAAGAAAAAAAAAGGTATTATTGGGTTAGCCCCACGTGAAGGAAATAAAAGGGATTTAGAAATCCTAAGAATTAGAATGAAAAAAGAGAACGGTTGTTAGAGAAGAAAAATAAGGGTTTGGTTCTGGTGGTGGTAACAGGTGTGTAGCAAACTTGCTCCATTTGATCTACAAATTTAGTATGTTATTCCTACCACTGAGTTTGTTACTTTAATATATAGTTTGAGTAGTTTTATCTTCTCTTAGAGTTACTTTGGCATACCCACTTTAGTGGAAGGTTGTTATTGTTGATTGATGTTCCCTATTGTTATTAGGAAGACTCTGGTGTATCAATTAATTATTATAGTGGAAGTTTTTACTGGACTAGGTGTCGTGGTTTTTATTCTCTCAATTTGAGGAAAGTTTTCCACATTAAAAATTGTGTTTGTCTCATATTTAATTTTCTGCCAATTATTTTTCCTCTGTGAAATTGTATTTTCTGTTTGGCATTTATCTGCACAAGTGGGGGAAAAAAGTATTCCGCATTATTGAGATAGTTATCGCTAATTATCTTTGGTTTTTCCCAACAAGATAAAAGAATCGTAAGCATGCAAGAGTTGAATTTAATGAGAGAGTTTGAGTTCCAAAGAATGAAGGAGGATGAGACAATCAAATGATAGTATTGATGATGAAGAACGAACATGGTATTGATAGAGAAGAGAAAAAAGACCATGACGATGCATGTGTTTTCAAGAAATTTCATGTTATGGAGGAGAATAAAGATGTAGGTGTAAAACTACCAAAAAGCCATAAAAAATGCAACATTTCCACCATGGAGTCTCCAAGGTACAAAGAAGTTCATCAAAAAGAGATAAATTCAAAGAAGGAAAAATTAAAGTCAACTATTGATTTGGTTTCATTCAATAAAGATATTGATAAGAGTTATAATCAACATAAAAGGAAGAAATCAAGCGTCAAAAAGAAGAAAGTTAAATCTCCAAGTTGAGATTCAAATGGGATGCACAAAAGATATTCAATCAAAGAGTAGTGTTGAGAATGATATGTTTAAATATCTTTAAAAGATTTTATTTATATTTAGATTTAGATTTAAATATATATAAGATTTAGAATAATATATCATTAAGTTATATAATTTATATTTCTATTTAGAATATGTTTAGGATTTGCTCTTTAATTTAGGGATATGATATGTTTTTATATTATAATTTAACTCTCCATATAGAACAATAAATAAAATTTAAGATTAAGAATTTTTTCTCACATGTAATTCTAGCTTCCGCAAATACATACAACAAAATAATTCCATCACGTAGAATAGGCTTAATTGCAGTTTTGGTCCCCCTATTTTAACTGAATCGCGAAAGTAGTCCCCCCATTTTGTTTCTCCCCAGTTTTGGTCCCCCAAGCAGAATTTTGGTCCAAAACTTGATGAAATTTCATTTTTGTTGCATTTATTTAAGTCACACAATGCCTCAAGATCTCATTTGCAACAATTGTACCTGAAATATATGACCATAAATGGTATAGTACGGCTTAAAAAAATAAAATTTCATCAAGTTTTGGACTAAAATTCTGTTTGGGGGACCAAAACTGGGGAGAAACAAAATGGAGGGACTACTTTCGCTTTTCAGCTAAAATAGGGGGACCAAAACTGCAATTAAGCCCGTAGAATATAAACAATTTTTGTTTTGCTATATATGAATCTGTTTAGGTAATTGTTATAGTTATATCTTCTACAAATTTTGTTAATATATATTGAAAGTTTATTTGCCTTTTCAAAAAGAGTTTTACTCCCCTATCTATGTTAAGCACTCCACAGGATTTGTTTCTAGGAAACATTCAAATTAATGGCTTGATAAAGCTGAAGCAAACATTGAAAAGAGTTTTACTAGTAGGGAATTGGTGAAGACAATTTAGAACAATTAGAGGCTCAATGGCACGCTCATTTATGTATTTTGTTAAGTCAAAATATTATGTTTTTATGTTTTTGACAACTTTAAAGTTTGATATCATGTAATGCGCAGTTGTTCATGTTATGTTGTATGTCATTGTTCCAAAATTGGTTTTCATTTAAATACGAATTTGTGACTTTGTGTCGTATATTATAAAACAAAATTAATTTTTGAAAAACTGATTTTGAAAAAACAAACAAAAATAATAATTTATTAGAGAAAAAATTTATAGGTCGTTTATAATTAAAGACAAAAAACTTTCATTTGTAACCAAAAGAATTGTCTCTAATCGCAAATAATTCAGTCACTAAATTATGTCTTTTAACACATATCATTATACTTCTTTATAGACGGACTAAATATTATGTCTCCAATATAAATATTTTATTTTTATCTCTAACAAATTATTATTTTTAGTTTATATTTTCAAATGCTAAAACAGTTTTTCAGATATTAATTTTTTATTTATTTATAAATTTGCATTTAAAGACGATTCTCTTAGTTAGAGACGAAACAATAATATAAAAAATTTTATATTAAAAGTACATAAACATTAATCTCTATATTAATGATAACGACAATTGCTTGTGATATATTTTTTTCTAATGAAAATTGATTGAGATAAGCACTTTTTTAAATTAAATATTAATATTATTTATATATATGGATATATTAATATTTTATTGAATACAATAAAAATTTACTTGTGTGTGTATGTATACGTATGAAGGAGGAATCAAATCAAATTAAAAGAGTTACATTTATTAAATAATATTGTGTTTGATAAATATTTTCAAAATTAACTGATAGATTGAAAACTATTAATATTATATAAATTATATCTATAAATTTTGACATTAATCTATAATTATTTTTTATAGATACGATTTACATGATATTAATGTTTAATCCAACGACTCATTTTAAAAAATATTTATCCGATACGATCTTATTGAATGAGTATAACTTTTAATGTTACTCTTTGGATATAATTTGATCTCTCATCTATTTTCTATGTCATCGTGATGTATTAAGATTAATGTCAAGAATGTAATTGTATACAATGTTAACTTTGATGACATAATAAATAATTATAAATTGCTGTCAAAAAATTTAAATATGATAGTAACTTTTGTCAAAAAATTTAAATGTGATAGTAACTTTCAATCAAACTGATGATTTTAAAAAATATTTATCTCCTACAACGTTGGTGTAACTCTTAAAGTGTATAATTTAATCCTTTCTTATATATGTATATAAGAGAGATCAAATTTCACTTATACAATGTTATACTAATATTATTAGGTTGGATTCGTCCCACCAATCTATATATATATATATATATATATATATATATATATATATTAGATACATTATTAAGGTGATTCAAGATTAATGTCATATAAAAAAAGTTTTTAATAGTTAATTTTGACGTACTTTAATAACATATGATATAGTTTTAGATTTATGTAAAAATTTACATAAATAATTTATATGATATAATTTTTTAATCCTACAATCAAATTTGACAAATACTTATAGATTGAAGTAACATTGTATTGGTATAATTTAAAAATATATATGCTGCAAAATAAAATTCATTTGAATTAGTTAGTTATCATTTTATTTTTTGGAAATTTAGTAACTTCTCTCACTGCCCACATTGAACAAAAATCACAATCAGAAAACGTTTTAAAGAACAGCAAAAGAAGACATCAGAAGGAAATTTTAAAATCACAATAAAATAATTAATGTTTTTATATGTCTTACAATTGAAAATTATTTAATTTAAAATGACACGATTTAACCAATTACACTATTAAAATATTTTTGAAAAAATATTCATTTGTTTGTATGTAAAACAATTAATATAGCAAAGTTAAAACAATTAAACTGTAAACCTGCAATCAATACTTGGCTTATTATTTTTAATATTTACACCATTAATAATTTTCTATTTGAAATATTAGTTACATATTATTTATTATAAAAAATAATTAATGAAATTCCTAAAAGCAAGGAGGAGACAATAAATAATTAATTGAGGAGTGTTTCGTAAAAGAGAGCATCACATATGAGTAAATATTTAATTTAAATATTTTATATTTGTTAAACACAAATTTTATGAGTAAATATTGTGGTGTATGTTTTTTGTAATTTTGAGTTCTATAATCGGTGTATTTTGTGAGTTGAATTTTTTTTATAAGTTGAATTATGATTGTTAGATTATTATTGTCGAAATATATGTTTGAGTCTAATATATGAAAGTAACATGTTATCTGCATCTTTTCTTGTTATATGAATTAATGTGACCAAATGATATGTATAATGTATATTAGTACATGTAGATCATCATTATATTGGTATGTGTATATGGACTAAAGTTTATGTAACCAATTTTTTTTAATTATTAAAATATAATTTTTTTTATTAGGCTCAATTTTTAAGATTAGAGCATAGCCTCTAAAAAAAATTTAGATGACTCTGTACTAAATACATCAATTTTTGTAGACCAAATTATACTCTAGATGTCTATTATTAAAAAATCGGAGGAAATAATTTATAAAAAAAATTACAAAAAAAACTACTATACTTATAAAATAAAATTATTTTTTAAATCTAAATTTCAACTTATTTTTAATTATTAAAAATATCAACCAAAATTTGATTTACTACACTTTTTTAATATGTTTTTGTAAACTAAAATAGTTGGTGGGTGGTGTGTAATGATGAAAGTAATGTATTTAAAGATTGTTGAATTTACTGTTGTTTTAACTATCTATTTGAAGCTTGTTTAATTTATTTATATATTTGAAGATTGTTGGATTTATTTTTGTCTGAGAGATTATTGGCTTTTTTAAAGAATTGAATGATGTGTTTAAAATTTTATAGTTTTTAAGATATTTAAGTATTAAATATATTTTTATTCAATTAAATTGTTTTTCTTTCGTAAAATAAAAAACATGTTACTATTTATGTATAACCCGCCAACCGAACCCGTTCTTGATTGGTTCGGGTTAAATAAGAAAAAATACGAATTTAAAACATAACTCAATCCAAAAATAATCGATCAGTTTGAATATCAGATTTTGTCAAAACCGGTCCAACCAACTCGCGTACACCCATACTCACACACATAAATTAATTTGGTGATAATGATTACTAAATATATATTATATAGTATTATAAATATTAAGCCCATTAAGCCCATTAATGAATATTTATTTACTTGTGCCGTATAAATATGTACATTGTAATAGAAAATATATAGTTCTCTGTGGTTCTCTTTTCTCTCCTTTTCTCCTCCATCTCTATTCTCCAATATCTTGCTCTTGTTTTGATTCGTTGTTTCATAACACCTACCAGTACCAAACTCTAACAACAGTAAGTTTAACAAATATATATTTTTTCTTAATTTTTTTATGTTAATATTTTATATATATCATGCTTATTTATTCCTTATAAGTTCTGAAAGAATTCAATATTTGTGCGTCTATGTAAGATTGTGCAAATAATTGTTTAAATATATTATATAATTCTTGAATAACTTAAAAAAAAGTTCAATATTTACAATCTATAAATTCTTGAAGAATTCAATATTCATGCATCTTTGAAGAATTGGATAAAGAATTATATTATATATTGCTTAGATCTATTATATAGTTTTTGAAGAACTTAAAATAAAATTCAACTTAAAAAAAAAGTTCAATATTTATAGTCTATGAATTATTGAAGAATTCAATATTCATGCATCTTTAAATAATTGAATAAAGAATTATATTATATATTGTTTAGATCTATTATATAGTTTTTGAAGAACTTAAAATAAAATTCAACATTTATTAATAACTTTTTAAAGAATTCAATGTTCATGCATCTCTGGATAATTGAATAAATAATTATTTTTTATATTGTTTAGGTATATTATGTAATTTTTGAAGAACTTTAAAAAAAATATATAATTTTCATATCTTATTTGTTTTATAATCATAATATCTTTATTTATTATATAGTTCTTGGACATATATAGTAATGTACACACAAAAAAATATAATTTTCATATCTTATTTGTTTTATAATCATCATATCTTTAAAATTATTTTACCCCATCAAGAAATAGCCATTACACTCATTTATTTATGAAGATTTTAATTTATTTTATTGTATTTTTCTTAGATTTCATTTTATTTATTTTGATTATATTTTATTTTATTTTGTTCTATTTCTGTTTCATCTTCTTTTCGTTTTAATTATTTTATCTCTATTTTATTTTGATATTCTTTATTTTGTTTTGAATCTTTTTTATCATAATCTTTGATATTATTTTATTTTGATATTTTTTATTTTGTTTCGATATAGAAAAGAGTTTTACTTTTTTATTAGCTCTGACTATTATTTGAATAATATATAATATTTATAAAAAATTACATATGTATTACTAGACTTTTATACCAATTAAATTTTATATTATATAGAATAAAAATCTGTACAGATTCAATTATAGAAAACGCATATAGCTATTTTATTAATAAATACAAAGGTTACATATAGAAAAATAAAAAAGTTGACTCATATCAAAACCCATAATTTATTTAATAAATTTTTTTGGACAAATTTTTAATCATCTTTTCATAACTTCGTCAAATATAAAATAAATAAATATCAGTTATCTTAGTGTAAATATAAATCAACAAAATATATATATATATATATATATATATATATATATATTAAAAATTAAATTACACCTAAAGAGTTACACTCATTTAATAAAATTTTATTGAATAAATACTTTTCAAAATCAGTCGTTAGATTAAAAGTTAATATCATATAGATTATATCTATTAATTTTGACACTAATCTATAAATTATTTATCTTATCATCAAGATGTGTCACAATTTATGTTATATGCAACTATAATATTGACGTTGATGTTAATGAACCTTGAAGATACATGAAATAAATATAGATTAATATCAAAATTTATAGATATGATTTATATGATATTAACTATTAATTGGTTGAGAGATTTTAAAAAATATTTATCAATTACAATGTTATTAAATGAATGTAGCTCTTAGTAGATTGTTAATCTACATCTTCTAATTTTTAATAGATTAAAAACTTATGCATTTTTATTTGAATTTAACTTTTATTTTATCTTTTTACATAAATTTTTATTTTATCTATTTTATCTTTTTTATTAAATTTTTTTCTACTCCACTAAATTCAACTTGGGTTTCAAAAAATTTTTTTAAAATTTTCCAAAACATATATATTTAAAAAATTTGGAATTTTGTGTATAAGAAAACTTTTTACATAAATGTGTTCTAGCAAATTGAACTTTGTGTACCAAATTTTTTTTCTTTAAATCTTTCGATACTCGAATGTACTCTAAAAAATTTAAAATTTGTGTACAAAATTTTTTCAAACACATTTGTGTTTTGAATTTTTTTTATACTTTTTAAAACAAAGATATACCAAAAGTTATAAAATTTGACTTTTTTTATTGTTTTTTAAATGTAAAATTGAATTTTTTATTAAAATATTGAGTAAGAATATAAATATAGGATATCGGATAAAATATATATATATATATATATATATATATATATATATATATATATATAATTGATCAAAATTAATAAGTTAGTCATATAATTAATTAATAAATTAGTCAATAGTATAATTAAGATTCTTTATTGACACGTGTTGCTCTCATGTTAATTCTCAAATTTTTATGCAGTTATAAGGAGGCCTTTTTTTAATCTAGAAAATATAGAAATTCTAAAAATACTTTATATATATCTTAAAATATTATACATAACATAAATAATAGTTTTAATATAATATATCTAACTCCAGGTAACGCCGGAAACTATACTAATATATATATCATAAATGTTTCTGGGTGTTTGAATTATTGATTTTATATATACACATATGTATATATATAACATAAAGATGTGAATATTTATTATATAAAATTATAATCACAAAGATCTTAAATCTTAAGTCAACGACAAATATCGATATTATTAGGTGATATATTTTATCTTAGATTTTAAGATTAAAAAAAACTTTATAATCATAATACAAGAAAATAAATATTTTATAAAATTAAAATTACTCTTAAATACACAAGAGAGTAAACAATTTTAAACATAGAAATTACACATAATACATGTAAACGAATATTAAATTAAATTAAATTTACAGGAATGAATATTTATATATAAAATCATATTTACATCTTAATGATAGAAATTATACTTAATAAATATTTTCTTATTATTTTTGTAACAAAATATAATTATTATTAAAACAATAATAATTTAAAATAATTATTATTATTGCGAATGAAAATTAACTTGTGCTTCACACAAGTCACTTCCACTAATATAATATATTTGTCAACACAAGTCGTAATAGTAGCGGAGACTTAAAGAAGTACTATAAATATGTATATTTTGATTAAAATTTTTGTCGTTGAATATTGTCAAGAGTGAGAGAAACACAACGAAAAAGAGTGAGATAGTGAGAGAGAGAGAGATATAGTAGTCTTCTCTGATTCAATGAAAAATAAACGAAAAAGTTACAGAGCATAGAAAGCTTGAAGTTTTGATGTGTTTCAAAGGAGTCGCTTTTTAAGAATACAAAGAGTTAAATTTATGTGATTTTACTTTATTCTGGAATTAATCGGGGCTTTTGAAGCACCCGATTTTCTCTATTTTTTCTACATTGTTGACTCTTATGATGTGTTTCGCTCTCTATATCTTTTTTTGCAATCTGATCAATTTTTTGTGAATCAAGTTGTTTCAGTGCAATTAAGGCTAAAAACGAATTATTGTAGATTAGTATTTTCATGACTTTGATATACCATTATTTTTTTTATCTCTTTTTGTTTTTAAGAGTAGATGTCATCCGAAATATTGAGAGATTTCCTCACCATTTTTTCCTTTGATTACTTTCTTTAATTATTTCGTTTTCCCTTTTCAAAAATTTTCTCAGACAAAAAATTCAACTATGTTGGATCCTCGAAAAATATCCACATCTAAAGTCAAACAAAGGCCTCGTCCCTTGAAAGATTCAAATATTATGTCGAGAAAATTGCGCATAATTTATGATGATCCTGATGCAACTGATTCATCCGAAGATGAGTTAAAGTCTAAAAGAATAAAGAGAAGTTTCATAGACATCCCTCTTCCATTTGTATCTACGTCTTTCTCCTCTGAAAATAGCTTCTACGAAAAATCAAATATTACAAAGAAGAATTGTCTAACGCAACCTAAAAAAAAGAAGGTACTTCCAGCAACAATTTCAACACCAATCCCAACAAGGAGACAATCTTCTCCGAAATATCGAGGTGTTCGCATGAGAAAGTGGGGAAAATGGGCGGCTGAAATTCGTATTCCAACAACCACCACTCGAATTTGGTTAGGAACTTTCAACACTCCTGAAGAGGCTTCTCAAGCCTATGAAGCCAAACGACTTCAATTAGAACTTGAAGCAAAATCAAAGGCTAAAGAATGCATCAATGTTAATGGTGATGGTTCTTCTACTCTTGAAAATAACAAGAGTAATTACTTAAACTCTTCTACTGCAGACTCTGAGAGCTTACTCTCACACACATCACCTTCTTCTGTGCTTGAGTTGAATACACCAACTTCCAATTTGATTGAGAAGCTTGATGTTTCATCAAACAATGAAGTCATTGAAAAAGATGCTGAAGAGGCCTGTGATTTTGTAGCTTATCTACTAGAAGAGCTAGAAATACCAGATCTTGGAGTTTTGGAATTTCCTGAACCATCTGTTACTCCTGAGGCTCTAGCGGATCCCAACCTTGGGTTTGGATTTGATTTTGGAAAGGTTCATGACTATGGACATGGTTTTGACGAACTTGGTGACTTCAACGATATCCACATTCATGGGTTTGATGACAATGAGCCTAGCGAGCTTCCGGATTATGATTTTGACGATGATGATGAATTTTCTGGTTGGATTGAAAGAACCCCATTCTATCATTTAAGAATATAGTTTAATTTTTTATTAAGAGTTGTACTATAATGTGAATGTAATATGAATTTGAAGAGTTCATGAAGTTTTGTTGTTGTAGTATATTGTAATTTTAAAAGTCTCCGATATTTTCTACATTAAAATTTTATATATTAAAATGTCTTATTTGATTTGACCATCAGGAAGTTATATTATCGCCCTCCGATCACTTAAAGGTTTTTTTTTTTTTTTCATTAGGAGGTACGCCTATCTATAATTTTTTATTTTTTATTTTAATAAATAAATAATTATTAATTTAATAAATGAAAATAATTAAAAAAATCAAATTATATTAATAAAATCAAATGTATTAATAGAAAAAAAAATACATCAAAGTTAATACAGTTTGTGAAGAGCATCACGTAATCACTTAACACGTCATATTAATCTAAAAATATTCGTCAAATTTAACCTCTTGAAGTCATAATATTAGACAATAAAATTCTTTGGAAATAAACGTAAATAAGTTTAGTAATAAAAGTAAATTAATTTAGTCCCAACCCGTGTCACTATCAGAGCAGGAATTCCCAAAATAAAAAGATGTTTAAAAATGACTTAACAAAAGACATATAATAAAAGTCTCCAAGATAAGACGACTTCCGACACTATGAGGGTATTAGTCATCACTTACACTCGTCTGCGTCCATCGCAAACGCCAAACACAAACAACGAATGATGAGTTTTAAATTCATGTAACAATATAAGATAACCGAGGGGAACACGAAGGTAGTCAAATTGGCACAAACATGAGAAATATTCAAGGACATAAGGTTAACCCAAATCAATCACAATAAAACAGTTACAAGGATGAAATGATATGCATGTCCTAAACTCTATACTTCTTCATTGGTACCATTCTACTTTGAAGTACTTGGTTAAGAGAACTGATACTATGTCACTACATGAGTGGACAGACATTTCATGAATGACCAAACCCTCATAGATCCCTTCAACTCACTTGGTCAAGGTACTCTTGTGTTGCACGATAGCTCCCAACCTTAGAGAAGAATCCACTTAAGAATTCTCAACCAGAGATGCCCCCAAGGTCTATCAGTCTTACCTTACAGTTCTACTGTAACCCTATCCGGTCAGGCTCATTGAATTATACTTCCCCTAAATTACTGGGCTTGTCAGACCCTCCTATATGGTGATAAAATAATCTTCACTTCACAACTCTCTAACATCTAGTTAATACTTATTCGATGATCACAACTCGATAATTCTCAGTTTGAATTCACAATATTCATCAAAATTTACGTTTACGTAAATATCAATTATTCCACGATAGTTATCAAAGTTTACAACATTATATATATATATATATATATATATATATCAATCAAATTTCAACATTTAGACCAAACTACTCACAATGAACAATCTAGTTCTATCAATTATAAAATAAGAAAACAAGCGAGTGGTGCATTCAAGTGAAATTATAATTTTATTCAAGTAAACATGAGCACTACAATAACAATTAACAAAGGATTTTATAAAATCAAATATCATGCAATATTCACATACATTAATTGACAATAATTCTTTAGGTTTCTAAATCATATTTTAGTCATCACTGTTACCATTAATATGTTATTACTTATTATTACTCAATAGGGCTCAATCGTACGTACTAAGCCCTGAATGAATTTTTTGGAATTACGGCATT
>NC_021165.2:58740060-58787223 GCF_000331145.2 Cicer arietinum | reverse complement strand
CGCTCCCTCACCCTTTACTTTGATTGAAGATTTTTCTCAATAAAACCGATCCAATTATTTATTGTGTTGCTTCTTCGTCAACCATCGTCTTTATTAATCCGTAAAAATAATAAAACAACACAACAACCAAATACAAATTAATTACTTGCTAAAAATAAATAAATAAATTATTTACTATTTGTACTATATTACACAAAAGTATTTAATACTATATAGACAAATGTCTTATTATTTCTTTAAAAAAAGAAAATCAAAATTATATATTGTTAAACAAATACCGTGTAGGCATCCTTTTTGATATTAAATAAAAGATAGTATATCACGTGTAATGAAATTAATAAATATACTAGAATAATAATTTAAATAACCAAGTATTTTATAACAAAAAAAAAAAAAGAAATTGTTGGTTTTCAGGGAATGAAAGAATAAAAGAAAATTGGGGATTAAAGTCATAGGATGAAGAATAATATGAGAGACAATCATAATCTTTAGAGTTTATGTCAATTTCATAAAATAAAAACTTAATATAAAAATAATGCAACAGAGAATTTGTATTGGGACCAAAATATACTCACTTTATAGAATATACTAAACGGTACTAATCAATTTCTTCTAAACTGCTTCTAGTGCTACCAGAATAAGAGTATTTTATTTTTCTATGTGTGGCGCTCTTAGTATACTTTTGAGGTTGAATATGTTTTAGTGGCAACGTATGAGGCGAGGATTTGTTGGTAGAGGTAGATAGCATGTACAAGCTATACTTATATATGATATAAATAAGTTATCTAGTGACCATCGATTGATTATTTGTTAAAACTATAGGCGACTAGCGCATCCATAAAAGTGTGGTTTTATGTTATTTTATTGTTATATTTTTGTTTATAAAAGAAAATATCTAAATTAACAATTTGGATAAATACACAAAGGTACTAAGATAAATATACAAAGGCAACCAAGAAGCAAATTACCCTACCACATCAAACACACATATAATATAATCTATCACTATATCACTAAAATATAATTGATAAGAAATTTGGGGTGTTACATTTTTCTCCACTTTAAAAAAATTTAGTCTTAAAAATTTAGCTGATGAACACAGCTCCAGATATGAATCACGAATCTGACTTTCGACTTCCCATGTAGCACTTTTACCAGTAGCACCGTGCAAGACAATCTTAACCAACAAAATCGTCTTACCCCTTAATTCTTTGATCTTTCGGTCCTCAATTCGTAGCGGTAAAGCCTCAAAAGTTAGATTCTCTTTTATTTCGACCTCATCCAGCTCAATCACATGCAAATGATTGAGAATGTACTTCCGAAGTTGAGACACATGAAATACGCTATGAAGGTTAGAAAGATACGTAGACAACGTGGTCTGATATGCTACGTTATCGACATGTTTAAGAATTTGATAAGATCCAATAAATCGAAGAGTAAGCTTTCTCATTTTTAACAATCGTCCAACCCTAGTCGTTGGAGTAACTCTCGGAAATACATGATCACCCTCCTAAAACTCAAGGTTTTTCCTTCTTTTATCGTGGTAACGCTTTTGCCTACTATGGGACGCTTTTATTTTTTTTATGAATCATTTTTACTTTATCAGTAGTTTGTTGAAAAATCTCAGGTCCTAACATAAGGTTATCGCTCGTCTTAAACCAACACAAAGGAGTTCTACACCTTCTCCCACACAACACTTCAAAAGGGTCATTCTAATACTAGAGTAGAAACCATTATTATAGGTGAACTCTATAAGTTAAAAAATCTCAGGTCCTAACATAAGGTTATCGCTCGTCTTAAACCAACACAAAGGAGTTCTACACCTTCTCCCACACAACACTTCAAAAGGGTCATTCTAATACTAGAGTAGAAACCATTATTATAGGTGAACTCTATAAGTGGAAAAAGGCTATCCCACTTCCAGTTTGTTCCAACACACAAGCTCTCAACAAGTCTTCTAGGAATTGATTGGTTGGTTCAGTCTGACCGTGGTAGGTTGAACTCATCCTAAGGTTCGTATCCAAAGCGTTGTGTAAAGTTTCCCAAAACTTAGAGGTAAATCTAGGGTATCTATCTGACGCTATATTTGATAGAGTCCCAGACAACTTCACAATTTTCTTTATGTATAGCTCAACTAACTTTTCCATAAAATAAGTTATGTTCATCGGGATAAAATGAGCTTCAAAATACTATTAATAAAATAAAATATATTAATAAATAATAATAATAATTTTAATAATATTATTAATTTAAATAATAATAATAATAAATTATATTAATAAAATAGAATAAAAATACATTAAATTAAAAGAAAAAATACATCAATTTTGAGTAGATATGCCAGCAGCGTTTGAACAATGTTTTCTAGTATAACCAGAGACCCGACATAATCCGCACTTTCTTGAGACTCTATATGTAGTGTCCATTTCTGTTCTAATGTGTTTGGTCTCTGGACGATCTTTCTTGACTCTCCGCATTAGTGGATTGTGACACACGTTAACACATTTATATTGTGGCCAACTTGGGGATGTGACGTCCCAAATAGATCGCTACATGGGGCTGCGATTTTCTATATAAAGACTTCATACCAACGTTTTCAAACACACTTCCTCCAACATTCTTAATCTAAATTTCTTAAATCACAACTGAAAATTTCTTCAACATTCAAAGTCAAAATTTCTGAAATTCAATATATTAACGCATTTGTAAGTATTTTATATTAGTGTCATATATATTGAGTATTTTATATTACTGTCATATAAATTATTTTCAAATATATTAGCATAGTATTTTATATATTATTAATTTCAGATACCCTCCAAGGACAAACTGAAATGTCGTGGTCATGTCAACAAAAAACCGAATGAAGCTGTATTACCGTATTTGCAATAGGTTGGATTTGGTGAAGTGATCAAACTTTGAAACTGCAAAATAAATACAGTCTAATTACTGCTATGGTTGAAAGATAGAGACCAGAAACTCATACTTTTCATCTCCCAATAGGTGAGTACATAATAAATTTAGAAGGCGTATATTACATTTTAGGATTAAATGTTTTTGGTTTTCCTGTTAGCGGTTCAAATTTTGTGAATGTTAAAGATGTATGTGAAGAATACTTAGGAGTTATTCCACCTGAGGGAGCAACGAGGGGTAATTTTATAAAATTAAAATGGCTTAAAGATACTTTTGACGATGTTGGTGAAAATGCATCCGAAGTAAAAAAAAACAAGCATCGTATCGAGCATACATACTATGTATGATTGGAGGATTGTTGATGCCAGACAAATTCAAATAATCGTGTACATTTAAAATATCTTTCACTCTTGGATGATTTAAATAAAGCATCCCAATATAGTTGGGATTCGATAGTTTTAGCAACGTTCTATAGAGAATTATGCCTTGCTACGAAACCAGACATAATATCAATGAGGGGATGTGCATTGTAGTTGTAAAACTGGGCAAGGTATCGTTTGACTTGTGTCGCTCCAGATGCACCCAATGCATGGATATTTCCCCTTGCACAAATGTAACTATTGCAAATAATTTTTATATATTTTTCTTTTTTTTAAAACTTATTACTTACCATATTACTAATTTTATTATATTTTTTATTTTTTATATATTCGACAAATTTAATTCCGGTGGTCTAAATTTTAGTAGAGTTTCTCACAACAACATAGAAGGATACTGGAATACAATCGATTATATGATGGTTCAGGAAGTAATATATTCATTCACATTTAGTTGCACTTTTTAATTATATTTTTTTTGTACCTCTTAATATTTAATTTAGCCTATTTTTAACATATTAGTTTCATTGGAGACCGTATCTCGGGTTCCAACACGAGGTACCCAAACAAGAGATGAACACTTGGACTACATGTACCTATCTGCACTGTTATCATATCGTCGAAAAACATCATGCAGATAGATTCGCACTTCAGTTCGACTTCCATCAACAAATTTCGCAACCACTATAGGATATGACAATCTACCATGAGGTCGACATGAGGTGTGACATTGATGATAGTTGGAGTGTGGTTTGGAAAGATGAGATTCAACATTGAAATGAACGTCAGAATTACGTATTGCAAGGTCAATTCGTAAAAGGTGTTTTACGCCACAGTAGCGAATATATGAATTGGTTCAAGCATCACACCAAATTATATATATCTGTGGAAAGATACCTGCGTGATCCACGTTTACAACCTTCAACATATCATGATGTTCATTCAACCCCTCAATCAATCCCACAACAACATATCATGCACCAAACATCGTCTTTATCATCACCACCACATCTACATGAATCTGCAGATATACCGACTCAATACTACGTTCCTTCAATGCCAACAATACCAACTCCCGTTCATCCGACTGAGAGTGGAATTTTCTATGATTTGTTTGGTACTCATTGCACAACTCCTAAGTCGACTTATGCTGTTTTTGATTACATGTATAACGTCAAAACTCAAAATTATACGGAAGCAGGTGATAGTGGTTCTAATCCACATACATATTATATCGAGGATAATGATCAAATTGAGGATCAACAACAACAACCTCAAGTCGTACAAAGGTCTAGACGAGTTGACGGCCGCGTAGATGTGGAACTCGATGACATTTAGATGGAAAACATTAATTTAAATTTGATGTATCTTTTTTAAAATTTATGGTATGTTTTTCATTAATTTAATATATTTTTATCTTTTAATTTTATGTATTTTTATTTTATTATTATTATTATTATTATTATTATTATTATTTATTAATATATTTTATTTTATTAATAGTATTTTGAATTTTTAAATATTTTAATTATTTATAATTTATTAAATAATAATTAACAAATTTAATAAAATGAAAAGAAAAGTATACTAGTAGATGGTCGCATCCCTAGGATGCGACCTTCTATTAAAGATGAAAAAAATTTCTTCAGATAGTTGCATCCCATCCTAGTTTGCGATCAACAACTAAACTTAAAAAGTAAAATATTTTTATATTATTTTTTAGAAGAGTGACATTTTGGTGAAACGATAAAAGGATATTTAAAAAAAAAAGTCACCAATTTTCGGTCGGAATAATATTAGAAATAAATAACACGAAAATAAGAACAAAATCTTATAGAAATAAAGGTTGTCAAATATAATAGTCGGATAAGTAATGAAAAGGCTACGGATTTGTAATTGAGAGAGACAGGATCTATAAGTACACAATTTTAAATGACAAAGATTTGTTGTTTGTGTTTTTATATATTTAGGATAAATATTTTTTGGTAATTTTTTTATTTATTAATAAAAAATAATACAGATAAATATTTGACATTTTTATATATTTATAACAATTATCTATATAATAGTTTTGAATATATCAATGACAAATATTTGTCTCATATTTTTTAATATTTATCAAAGATAAATATTTGTTCCGTGTGTTTTATGTATTTGTGACAATTTTTTGTGTCTCAATAAAAAATATTTGTTCATACTTTTAATATATCAATAATAAATATGTATCTATGATTTTTTATATTTATCGTGTACACATATTTTTTATACATTAGTTATAAATATGTATACCATTTTTTTATTTATTATTTATCAATGATAATATTTAGACTTAATTGCAGTTTTGGTCTCTTTATTTTAGCTGAATCATGAAAATAGTTCTACTTATTTCTCCATAGTTTTGATCCCCAAACATAATTTTAATCCAAAATATGACGAAATGTCATTTTTTTAAGCCACAATACATCATCTGTTATTATCGATCTCTCGTACAATTGTTGCACCACGAGATCTTGAGACATGTTGTGGCTTAATAAGCGCAGTAAAAATGACATTTCGTCAATTTTTTTACTAAAATTCTGTTTAAGGACCAAAACTGAAAGGAATTAAAATGAAGAGACTATTTTTGTGATTCAACTAAAATAAAAAAAAGTACAATTAAATTTAATATTTATTTAATATTTTTTATATATTAATAATAAATATGGAATTTTAATCTATAAAAAATTAAAAAATATATTTTCAATTGAAACTAGAAAAAAAATTTAAAATTTTATAATAGAATTTAATCATTTTAATTATTCAAGAAAATAGGTTATTAGCAAAATTGTCATAGACTCGTAGGCCATAGACTTTTGTATACTACTTTTACTTTTTTGAGTATCTACAGAATGCTTGATAGTTTTTCCAACAAATAAATTTTTTTCTAAAAGTTATTATATAGTTGTAAAGTGCAATAATATAGTAAATTTTGCAATGTGCACAGACTTTTATGCTGTTTTGACTAACTTTATCACATATATAATTATTTTTTTATGATGCAATTTAATTAAATGGAAAATTCACAAGGACAAAAATGTATTTTTAATAGTGGTTAGATTTTTTATATTTATTAGGATTAATTGCAGTTTTACTTGAATTACGAAAATAGTCCATCTGTTTTATTTGTTTTTAATATTGATCTTCAAACTGAATTTTAGTCTACAATTTGATGAAATTTTGTTGATGATGTATATATAAAAAGAAAAGATAATATAAAAGATTCTACGTGGATTAATTACATGTTATTATTATTCTTAATTTATAAAACATATTTTTTATTTTTAAAAACACGTATTCTATTTTATTAAATCATTTAATTATAAACCATAAATAAAATAAAATAAACATATTCCTATTATAATCCCTAATTCCATACCATTCCAAATTGATCAAAGATATTTCAAAAAACGTTCTTACTATGATGTGTTTTAGTTGAAATCAGTATCTGCTTCAAAAGGTACACACTTACTACTATTAGGTAATTAATTATGTAATTTGTGATTCTAAGAAAAAGAAGGAAGAGGAGGAGTGTAATGGAATAGAATGAAATGAAATTAGGGATTAGGAGGAGAAGTGGAATGGAATGGAATGAAATTAAGGATTATAATATGAATGCGTCTTTATTTATTTATTTATTTATTTATTTATTTATTTAGTATGTTTTTGTAATTAAATGATGTAATAAAATAGGAAATATGTTTTTAAAAATAGAAAATGTGTTTTATAAATTAAGAATAATAATAAAATGTAATTAATGAATCTTCCACATAATGTTTTTTTACACCATTAAAAAAATACATTTCATCAAGTTTTAGACTAATATTCTGTTTCAGGGACCGAAACTAGAGACAAATAAAATAGAATGAATATTTTCGTGATTCAGTTAAAATAGGAAGACCAATACTACAATTAAATCTATTTATTATTATAAATCTTAAAATTAAAATAATGAAAACCCACTGGCTTTCTTAAAACGACTAGCTTCCTACCCTTGGTTTCTCCAAAAACCTCGGTCATTCTCCTAACTAGGGCTGGACAACGGGCCGGGTAGGGCGGGTTCGGGCCTAAAAACACCAACCGGCCCAATCTGCGGTTGAAAATACAAGCCCAATACTAAAATCGGGTTTGCGAGTTGCGGATACAACGGATCGCAGGTACAACGGGTGGTTACAATCGGGTTGAATCATTATTTGGGCCACTCAATTTTTTTGATCCAATAACATGTTTATCAAAATAAGTATACTTTTTTTGTGATTTTTCAAGAAAGTAGTAGTTTATTATCCATTCTAAGACCATTTTTGAGCCATTTAAAGTCAAAATTTGTATTCATTTTTTCTTTTAAAATTGGGCTACTAACATTCACACAACATACAATAATATTCTCATAATGCAACAACTTACAACTACAAGTTTTACACAATTCTTGTTTTTCAAGTCCAACAGATTACAACTAAAAGTTTACATAATCCTTGTTTTTCAAGTCCAACAGATTAATTATAACAGCTTAGTTTTTCATCAACAACTCAGCCAAATTCAAGTTATAGATAAAGTCCAATATTAATACACACTTTTAAATTCAAATTATACATAAAGTATAATATCAATACACACTTCTTAATATTGATAGTTTCTATTGACTCTATGACAATACAAATATCAATATATGTTTCCAATTTGTTCCCATTGCTAACCTTAAAAAAAAAATTAAAGCAAAAATTAGTATTCAATAATCATTATAAAAATATGTTGTTGATGTGTACCATAGAAAAAATAATTCAATACCTTGTTTACAATCAACATTAAAAAATTCCAGACTTGATAATGCCAAATTTGCTTTAGCTTAGTTTCATATATAGCAGCCTAGTTTGAATAAAAAATAATGCAATCAACATGATTAGATAATTCATTTTGAATCAACAATAAGATCAAACTAAGAAATCAAGTTGACATACCCATATATGTTGTTCAAAATAATATAAATTGCTGCTACTAACTTAGCTAATGATAAATAAAGATTTAACACCAAGCAATCTGCAAGAACTCCAGCAACTTAGAGAATCAATATTCATACTCAGTACTTTAATTTTATTAAAAATAAAATTCTAATAGTTCACAATTGACTTAAGATAAAAGGTAACATACATATGATAAAACACTTGTTTTTCTATGACTTGCAGCAAAATCAGTCTCGGAATATCATGCACCAGCTGTTGGGAAATAGAAGGGTAATTATCTAAGAATAACAAATTAAACTTATGTTCTTGCTTATAACAGAAATGCTAATATATGCTAACATATATCTATAACATGCAGTTTAGATTGCTAACAGAGTAACAATTCTAGTTGTGGTTACTTACAGTTTTGGTTACTAACAATTTTTACCATTTAAAAGAATAATAAGATATAACAATAATAACTTACCAGGCAAAACAACAAATTATACAAATCCCAAAAAAATTGTGTTGATATTGTCATAGAGCCAAGTCAATATTTGACTTAAGTTTGTGTGACTTCAAAAAATTCAAAAAAATCCAAATCTGAAAAGTTTGGTAGAATTAGTTAGTACTAACACAAGATTGACAAAATCATTTCAAATTAGTAACAATAAAAAGAAATATGACATACAATAATTTTATTCAACCACAACTAGGTGGATGTGATGATGAGCCACCTGCAGTAGTTGCATTTCCCACTGACATTCCTTGAAACTCTGAAATAATTAACAAAATAATAAACATTAGACTATATTATGAACATATAAATATATTAGGAAGTTCAAACAGTTAAAAGATACATAAATAATTTTACCTTTAATAATTTCTTCAGAAAGATCAACATCTTCACTAACATTTAAGTATTTGAAACAAGTGAGTGAAGGTTTTAGCCAATTCTAAGTGCAAATTAATGCTTCAACCATTTCTGGCTTTAGAGAGCTTCTAAAGGTCTCAATGACTCTCCCACCAGTACTAAAAGCACTTTCAGAAGCAACTGTAGACACCGGTATGGCCAAAATATCTTTGGCAATAAAAGATAAGATTGGGTGTTGAGTTGCATTACATTTCCACCAAGCAAGAATATCAAACTTTTCACTCATCTTCACACACTTACTAGAATAATACCCCTCAAGCTCATTTTGTTGGTCAATGGAGTCTTTCTCTTTCAAATGGTCTTCAAAAGCTTGTGCTCTGGCCATATGTGAATTATGGGCAGCAGCAACAGAGGTTTCATCATGGGAAGCACTGTCAACAACCATGGGAGTTGGTTGTGGTGAATTATGTTTTTTGTCATGGCCTTTTTTATACCATTTGTACATTTTACTTAGATCTTCTTTAATTAATGTGATCAATTAAATAGCCACCTCTGATTTAGTTGCATACATATCTTGAAAGCACCACTCAACATATTTCAACTTATACCGTGAATCGAATATTACCCCAAAATATAGCAAATTATTAATGTTTGTAATACTACCCCAATACTTATTAATGTTTGCAAACGCCCTAGCTGTATCCCAATCAGAACTAGTTGGGGGACCAGCTTCTCCAAAGAAATCCTTTTAACTTGACTCCTCAACCTCATGCTTCCCAAAAGCTACTTGAAATTTCTCCCCAACCTCAAGCATCAAGTAGGTTGAATTCCAACGAGTTGAAACATCAAGAGATATCAATTTTTTTACAAGATATTCCAGCTAATTGAACACATTCCCTAAACTTGGCAGCCCTATGAGGTGAAGATTTTACAAATCTAACAACATTTCTAATGCTAGAGATTGCCAAAAATTTTCTTTCAAGCCATCAATTACAACTAAATTCAGAATATGAGCAGCACACTTCATGTGGAAGTGTTCCCTGTCCTCCATCAAACCATCCCTATTATTTATCTTTTTTTCAAAAAAGCAACAACTACATCATTGGATGATGCATTATCAACGGTTATAGTTGACACATTCTGAATCCCCCAATCCTTTAAAACCTCTTAAGTTTTCTTACCAACTGTGTCACCCCTATGATTTGGGATTACTGTGAAACTAATAATCCTTTTTTGATAACTCCAATCATTATCAACAAAGTGTGCCGTAAGGGTCAAATAGTTAAGATTTTGGATTGAAGTCCAACAATCTGTTGTAAGAGCCACCCTGTTGCAATCAGACCTAAAAAAAGCTTTCAACCTTACTTTTTCCTCCATAAACAACTGAAAACTATCCCTAGCTACAGTTCGTCTAGACGGTATTGTAAACTTTAGCAGCAATGTTCTCAACATATATTTAAACCCTTGACCTTCCACAGCTTTGAATGGTTGTTCATCCAAAATCACAAAAATAGACAATGCCCTACGACAAGCTTGAAGGTTAAATTTACTACTTGTTGAAACCAAACCAGATCCTTCTACATTAGGAAATGTAAGAATAGTTTGGGTGGGGTCATCAGATACAACCAAAGGTTTTTTGGCACATCTAGTAAGGTGGTAGTTGAGGTTAGAGGTGCCATGAGTTCGAGAGTCACATAAGTATATTTTGTGGCAGTATTTACATGCGGCAGATTGTACTTCCACTTCACTAGAAGTAATTTTGTTAAAGTGTTCTAACATTTAAAGGATTGCCTAGGACCACTTGCATTAACTCTTCTCTTCTTTTTAACTTGATTGTTAGCCAATTCAGGTCCAACAACTACAGTTGTTGCTGCTGCACCAGCTTCAGTAATGTTGATATTTGGAGTTGGTATAGTTTGAATAGGTTGGTTCATCACTGAAATCATGAAGGAGCCTTAATAACCAAATACCAACCACTTGGAATTATTTATTTTAAGTTTATTGAATTTTAAAGGGTTGTAATAAAATTTTAAGGAGGGTGTATTAAAATTTTAAGTGGATATAATTTATCATTCAAGGATTGTATTACTCTATTATTTAAGTGGCTACAATTGAACATTTAAGGGGAGTTATGAATATTTAAGGGACTTTAATTTAACCTATAAGGGAGTTTAATTCGTATGTAAGTTACTATAATTCAAGAGTCCAGTGTGTGTGAATACGTTACTATAATTCAAGAGTCCAGTGTGTTTCACACACACTAGACTTATTCAACGCATTGAGGGTAACTATAATAAGTGTCTAGTATATAACTAGCACACTTACTCATAAACAATATCAGAATAATATTCAAAAAAAAAAAAATATCCATTAAGAGAAAGAAAAGGAAAAAGCATATAATAAACAAAAGTATATATTGGAGAAACATGCATATAATACATTTAAAAGTATGTATAAGAAAAAAAAAATTAACATACAATTAAGGTTATAAAAGGGTGTATAAGAAAAAAAAATTACGCATACATTAAAAAAACTGAAGCATTACAATTAAATAGAAGCACACATTAAAAAAACCGAAGCATTAATTACATTTAGTAAAAAAGAAGATCTAGTTACATTTAGAAAAAAAAGAAACATATTTTTAACATGTTAATTAAATACATAAAAAGAACCAGAGACTTTAAACACATATTAATTAAACACATCTTAAAAAGAAATATACAAGTTAAATATATAGCATTCATTTATAGGCATAAAAAGATAGTATACATTTGAAAAACTTATAAACATGAAATAGAAAAAATATAAGCATCAAACTGAAGAAGAAAAAAATAGAAGCACAAACTTACAATGCTCTTGCTCTACAATCACCCCTTGCTTGCTACTATTACTGGCTCGTTGATCCATCTTTTCCAGCCACAAGCCAAGAACATCAAAAAAAGTGGTTGGAAATTAGTAAAAGTATGTTTTTTTTTTTTCTTCAGAATATGCAAAAAATCAAACTCTAGAAAGTATGCTAGGAAAAAAAATAAGAATATTCATATCTAATAAATATTCATATCTAGACATCATAGTTTGAATTCATATTAGAATATTCAAATTTCAAAATATGCATATTAGAGTTTTCTAGATATGAATATTTATTAGAGTTTGAATTCAAAAATCAGAATATTCAAACTCTAGAGTATGCAAAAAATCAAAGAAAAAATTAAAAGAATATTACCTTGAAGATATGAAATCCAATAAGCAGAGAAAATGAAAAAAAAAAATATAAAAATAAATTAGTTATATGAAATAATATCAACAAATCTAATAACTAAAAAAAGCTTTGTTTTTACATCATACCAAAAAGATAATAATAAGAGTATGAATATCAAATGTTGGTCAGAAAGAGCATCAATTATCAAATATCAACAAACGGAAGCATACATACAAAAAACTGAAATTAAAAAATAAGCTTACACTCAACACAACAATATGAACAAAAGAACTTTCCAAAGACACAAACTAGATAAATAAATAAAAAGTAAAGTGAATTATAAACAAACTAGATTAAAAAAGCTTGAAGTCTAAAATAGGAATCCTAATCTTAAAACTTTTGAAAATTGGAAACATTTAAATAAATAAAAAAGAGAAGAATGCTTTAGAAATAACAAACAGAAGCATACATAAAAAAAAAAAACTGAAATTGAAAAATACACATACACTCAACACAACAATATGAATAAAAAAACTAACCAAAGATACAAACTAGATAAATAAAAGAGTAAAGTTAATAATAAACATACTAGATTGAAAAAGTTTGAAGACTAAAAATAGGAAACTAATCTTAAAACTTTTGAAAATTGGAAACATTTAAATAATCAATGACATGGTTTTCCTTCTATTCAGTTAGCTCACGTGAAATTTCAGTCTGTATCCAAAACAACAAAAATCAATCAGAAAAGTGCTATAAATTCTGCAATACACTATCCAAGTTTTCTTTTGCACCTTAAACAAATAGTAAAATAGGTCGAGCAATTTACGGATGAAATTTAGTTGAATCTTCTAGGGTACCTTTGTTGAGATAGGATAAACAAAAACAGAAGACAACATTAGAAGATGCTTTCAATTTATAAACCAATCTATATAAAGAATGATATAAACGTATACTAAAGGCGCTTTGAGTTTAGTACTTCACAAATTAAGACTCTAATGAATGAACTAGTTGAAAATTACTTCAATTTGCATAAGATTTTATCTAGAAATTGAAGAAAACCTATGTAACTATGGACTTTTGACGCCATTGCTTGATCCATAAACCAAGACTAACATTTTGAACATACTGAGTAATAACTATAATCTCACTTGTCAAACAAAGAGAATTCAAAATCAAACATCCTTTTTGATAAAACTTTGTTGTTAGCTTTGGTCAAACATTAATAAACATGATTGACAAAAGATCCATCTTAACATGTGTATTTAAATCATAATCCAATTGTCAGAACCAAAATGCAATTTATTGAATTAAATGATAATGCTCTGGAAACAAATTTTTTTTTCATATTGATCTAAGATTTTCTACACAATAATCTTTAAACTTATCTTCCACAAGAAAATCATGAAAATCAACAATATACTCTTGTAACATGATATATTTATTATTCTAGCCAGAAAAAACACATAAATTAACTTTCTGCTAAAACAAACAAAACTGAAAATAAAAATATATTTAAGAGATTCACACAAATGAAGGGTTGATAACCTTAAACATAGAACAAACCCCAACCAAATCACATTAAATAAATCAAACCAAATTATGCATAAAAACCTAACATTAACTAAAATCTTTTTAAATATATACACATATAAATGAAAAATAAAAATTTCTAGACAAACCCTAAGTTAAACACATTGAACCCAACTTAACAAAAACAAAAAGAAATCATAAAAGACCCAAAAGAAAAATCTTTTAGAAACCCTAAAAGACCCATTATATAATAAACTTTCAGAAATCAAACCAGAACAAAAAAAAAAACTTTAACAGATTCAAAACGTCACAAATCATAAAACTGAAAACAAATTCAAAAACCATACACCCATTATACAATCAACCCTAACCTTTTTGTTCTTGCTCACAGTGATGATGACCTTCCAACACAGAAAAAATGGTACGCTCAGTAGATTCAATACCTTAACATAGATGAAAAAAATGAAGTTATTTATTTAAACCCAGATCGTAAGAGAAATGAAAAATCTAACAAAAAACTTAGTGTGCTTTGAATAAGTAAAAATACGTGTTAAAAACCCTAACTAAGATCGTTGAAAACAAAAACAAGGAACTCAGATCATGTTGCATGTACCTATGCGCTTTTGCTAAACATCTTTTCTCCATTTACAGATGAAGAGAAGGAAAAAAGAAGGAAGGTATCAATGTTGACGGAACCGGTGGTGGCGGCTTTGAAACATAATCGCTGGAGTTGGTGGAGGTGTGAGTGTATGAGTTGTGAGTAAGACTAATGAGATGAAAAATTTAGGGCTTCAGATTTTTAGTGAGAGTGGAAATGGGTTTACTGGACTGTTTTTGGGCCTGTTTTTCTGGACTGGGGAAAATCTCTCTGATTTTTTGACACAATTTGGGTCTAGTATTTTAAAATATAATACTATTAATTTGAAACGAGCTGTCCAGGTATCCGTGCTCCAAAAATTATAAACCGAATCCGCCCGTTATAAACCACAGAAACCCATTTTCGTTGACCCGCATACCCGCGGACCCGCTCTTATCCACCCGTTTACAGAAATTGGGCCTCGTCTGGTTCGATTTGTTTCGGGCTGCAGTTTTTGTCCAGCCCTACTCCTAACTCTACTCCACCTCATTTCAATTCCTCATTCATTACTCAAAACTAAAAAGCCAACAACTAATAGTCTTCTTTAATAAGAAAAGTTAGTTACAATTACAATTTACAATACAAAGATGAGTTCAACAATCAGAGCTTCTTAGAGGTTGATTTCACAACTGATGCTGATTCTTTGAAACCTTCTTCTGAATGGCTTCACATATGTTGTCATTGTTAAATGGATTGGCGGAGGCAAAGAGATCTGAGAAGTAGTGCAGAAAAGCTTTTTCAATGATGTCTTACCCAAACCACCACTCCCCATTACCATCCTTTAGCTTTTTAATATGATTTACTTTCTTTCTCTGATTCTCATTCCCATTAAATAACTTAGAGTTCCTATCCCCATCCTTCTACAAAACTGTTCTGCTTCGTTGTCTTTAAACTGTTTCATCTTTCTGAAGCAAATCAGTATACACTTTTTCCAGTTCTTTATGTGCTTTGATTATGTCAACTAAAGCAGACCAAATGACTTTATTTTTAAGGAGTCATTCAGTTTTGGCAATTTTTTATATTTATTTTATCTTCCCATCTATCATCTCTATTCCCACACTCCTCAAAATGGAACACATGCACTCTCTTTTTTTAGGCAAAAGTATACTTATACTTATTTAAATTTAACTTTATTTTTGTTTAGCAAGTTTATTTTATTTTGATATGATGTTTTAAGTTAAATTTTATTTTTACGATTAATTTTTTATCTAAATTTCGACAATAATTAATTCAATTGAATACTTATGATCATTTGAAATTTTACTAAATACTTATAATAATATGTCCTTTATACTAATCTTTTAGAAAATATTCATCAAATCTTATAAATGATATATATTTTTTTTACTTGTCTACAACAATTTAAACTTACTTATAGTCTTAAAAACAAGATAATAAAAGTCTATTTAGATAATCAATGTAATTAATTTTCTTCATATGCAAAGTAGTTTATACGTTCAACTTGTTGCAATGTTTCATTTAAATCTTAATATTTTATGACAATAATTTGAGAAAACTTTCAAACTTAAAGTACTACATGCATAATTTAATATATTTTAAAGGTTAATGATGCAGATAGATGTAATTTAAAAGATTAAATGAGAAAAAAAATAAACTTAAAGGATAAAAAAAAAATTGAACTAAAATAAAAAGACTAAATGTGTATTTGTATTTTTTTTTTTTAGTTCTCAAAGGCACATCTTCAAAGGAAGTAGAAATAGTCGATTGATCCGAATCAATCACCTAGGTAGATGCAGCCCTTTAATGAGAAATCTTATTTGAGAAGTTCTATGTAGCCATTGCACAGCCTAACTCGACATTGTAGGATATCATCACATTCTCTAACATAAAAGACCAAGGAAAGGAGTATCTTAAAAAAAGCCAAGTCAATTTGCAAACATCAATTATTTCTCTTATGACCTTGAATTAATCAAAACTTCTCGTGTTACCACCCTATTTCTCAATACCACAAAGGGTATCATTTAAGTCTCCAAAGCACATCCATAAATCAGAGATTGTGGTGCAAGCTCCTTTATTTAAGACCAAATGTGTTTTTCCCTTCCTTCATCAGAAAATCCATAGATGCTGATTACAAATCATGGTTCACCATCATTCTCATCTTCAATTCTACGATGAAGAGTAGGGAAATAAATGTTCACCTAATCATTTCACAATAAGGTTAGCCCTCTCGACATCTAATTTCTCTAACTTTCACATTCGACCGTCATGCTATTACTAAAATTGCATCTAGATCTAACCTTTTCCATTTCTTGTTTTGATAACTTAGTTGTTGATACTTGATGCCGAGAATTGCGACTTATATCCCGAACAACTATGGGTCCTGATAGACTACAATATTTGCTAGAATATTCTTGTAATTATATATGTATCTTTTCTATTCATAGAATAGTCAATACCTTCCTAATCTATTTTAAGTAAACCATTGATGTATAGTTAATAGGTTTCTATATTGGACATGCATGATCATTGTATATATACATTTCTAGATTAATGAGAAAGTACGGCAATACAATTCTTTTCATGGTATCAGAGCCCCAGGTTGCACCACTTAGCCTCTCCACCCTCTATTCTTTTCTTTCTTTTTCTTTCCTCCCCAGTGATCATGTCCATCCCAACCCTTGAGTCTATTCCTACACCGCCTCCCTCTTCTTCCTCTTCACCAAAGAACCCTTTACATCCGGCTCTCGCAGTAACCAATATCAAGAACCACATCCCCATTGTTCTTGAGCTGGAAAACTTTCAATTTGGTACATGGGTTGAACTTTTCAAAATCCATGCTCGCTCTCATAAGGTCCTCCATCATATCATTCCTCAAGCACCAGGCATGGAGACGACGACCCCTGCAACTGATGATGAGAAAGAACTGTGGACAACTCTTGATGCAACGGTTCTACAGTGGATCTATTCCACTATCTCTAGCGACCTTTTGGCTACCATCATTGAACCAGACTCCACTACCATGGAGGCCTAGAATCGATTGACCAACATCTTCCAAGATAATCAAAACGCTCGTGCAGTCACTCTCGAGCAGGAGTTTTCCTCCATTCACATGGAGGATTTTCCCACCGCTTCCGCCTATTGTCAGCGACTCAAAATGATTTCTGACCAATTGAAAAACGTTGGAGCCCCTGTATCTAATCAGAGACTCGTTCTTCAGCTTGTTTCCGGCCTCACTGATGCATACAAAGGGGTCGGAACATTGATTCGGCAAAGCAATCCTCTTCCTCAATTTTATCAGGTTCGCTCTATGCTTACTCTTGAAGAAGCCGATCTAATTAAGATGGCGGCGACAGGTGCTCAGGCTGCCATGATTGCAGCACAACCGAAGGACCTTACTGAAGCCTCCTATTCCACTGATAACCTCGGCGGCAAGAAGAATAACAACCGAAATTCAGCCAATAAAAACCGCGGTAGTTACGGCAGAAACGGCGGGCGCGGTCATCGTGGCGGCGGACGTGGGGGTGGTCAACCGTCCCAGCAAGCCAACACTTCACCGTGGTCGTCTCCTCCCGCCCCCTGGCAGCAGTATCCGTGGGGTTGGATGTCACCATCATGGGCACTCCCTCCTTGCCCATACCCGTCTTCTCAATGGACTCGCCCCAGTGGTCCTCCAAAGCAACAAGGATTATTAGGCCCACGTCTGCAGGCCTATGCAGCCAGCACACCTTCTCTAGCATCCACAAACATTGAAGCCGCCATGCACACCATGTCCCTCAATCCTCCAGATGGTCAGTGGTATATGGATACTGGGGCAACCTCTCATATGACGGCATCACAAGGTAATCTCTCGTCTTATTCTAATATTAGTAATTCAAATCAACATATTATTGTTGGCATTGGACAACAAATTCCAATTAGTGGTTATGGACATTCAACCCTTTCTACACCTACAAAACCTTTAAAACTACAAAATGTCCTACATGCCTCGCAAATAATTAAAAATTTAATTTATGTGCGACGTCTCACTACTGACAATAATGTTTCTATTGCTTTTGACCCTTTTGGATTCTCTGTGAATGATTTTCAAACGGGGATGCCACTAATGAGATGTGATAGCATTGAGGATCTTTATCCTATCACGAATCATTATTCAGTCTCCCATCCATCCACTTTTGCATCTCTTACATCCAGCTTATGGCACAATCGCTTAGGGCACCCGGGTTCCTTTGTTTTGCGATCTCTTAGCAAAAATAAGCTCATTGATTATAATAATTTCATTTCAAATTCTGTTTGTGACTCTTGTGTTCTTGGGAAACATGTTAAATTGCCATTTTATGCTTCTCAATCTCATACTTTAATGCCTTTTGATATTATGCATAGCAACTTATGGACTTCTCCTATTTTAAGCACTGTTGGGCATAAATATTATGTCTTATTCTTGGATGATTACTCTAATTTTTTGTGGACTTTCCCTATTAGCAACAAATCACAGGTCTACTCTATTTTTTCATCCTTGAGTTCTCTTAAAACTCAATTTGATAAAACCATCAAATGTTTTCAATGTGACAATGGACGCGAATTTGACAATGAGTCTTTCAGAAAATATTGTGATGCTAATGGTCTTATTTTTCGTTTCTCTTGCCCGCACACTTCTCCTCATAATGGTAAAGCAGAACAAAAAATACGCATCATAAATAACATGATTCGCACTCTCCTTGTCCACTCTTCAATGCCCATTTCTTTTTGGCATCATGCTCTATAAATGGCAACTTATCTGTTAAATATTCTCCCACATAAATCTCTAAATCACATGTCACCCACTCAACTTTTGTATCACCGAGATCCCACTTATACACACCTTTGGGTTTTTGGTTGCCTATGCTACCCACTACTTCCTTCTACCAGTCTCCATAAATTACAACCTCGCTCTACCCCATGTGTTTTCTTGGGCTACCCATCCAATCACAGAGGATATAAAAGTTATGATTTGTCAACCAGAAAAATAATTATTTCGCGGCATGTAATCTTTGATGAAACACAATTTCCTTTTACTAAGCTACATTTACCCACAAAAGCTGCATATGATTTTCTAGATGATACTCTATATCCTTCCCGCATCCATCACTGGAAAAATCAAACTTTGCAGCCCATTACAGCCAATCCTCCAGCTACAACCCAAACTGTTTCCCCAAACAACAACCATGTTCCACACACCATCATCCAAACCAACGCACCTCCAACAAATGACTAGCCAATTCACCAACCCGCCAAGACCATAACAACATGCATCATGCATGGAATTACCAAACCCAAACGCCTGTTCAACCTATCTTCCTCAACTAATGCCATCTTACCCTATCCCATTCCGAAAACTCCATATTTAGCCTTGTCTGATCCACATTGGAAATCTACCATGCAAGCAGAATTTGATGCTCTTATTAAAAATAAGACGTGGGATTTGGTCCCCTAACCTTGTGGTGTCAATATTATTCGATCTATGTGGATTTTTCGTCATAAAAAGAAATCTGACGGTTCTTTTGAGCGCTATAAGGCTCGTCTTGTTGGTGATGGCAAATCTAAAAAAGCTGGAGTGGATTGTGATGAAACATTTAGCCCCGTGGTGAAACCAGCAACTATCCGGACGGTTCTCAGCATTGCCTTATCATACTCATGGCACATCCATCAGTTAGATATCCAGAATGCCTTTTTACACGGCAATCTTCGTGAGACCATCTATATGCATCAACCCATGGGTTTCCGCGATCCTGTTCATCCAGACTATGTCTGTCTTCTGCACAAATCACTATACGGCCTCAAACAGGCTCCTCGAACGTGGTACCAGAGGTTTGCTGACTATGTCTCCACCATAGGCTTCCATTACAGCAAATCCGACCATTCCTTATTCATCTACCGTAAAGGCACGGACATTGCATACCTTCTTCTATATGTAGATGATATCATTCTCATTACATCCACTGATGCTCTTCGGAAGTCCATCATGATGCTGGTTGCTTCCGAATTTGCTATGAAGGATTTGGGCCCTCTCAGCTATTTTCTAGGAATTGCAGTAACGAGACATACAAGTGGTCTATTTCTTTGTCAGAAAAATTATGCAGCAGAGATCATTGATCGGGTCGGCATGTCCTCTTGCAAACCGTCGGCTACACCTGTTGACACCAAACAAAAACTCAATGTCTCCTCAGGTGTTTCGGTTGAGGATCCCACTCATTATCGGAGCCTCGCAGGTGCTTTGCAGTATCTCACATTTACTCAACCAGATATTTCATATGATGTCCAGCAAATATGCCTCCACATGCATGCTCCAAAAACCGAACACATGAACGCTCTAAAACGCATTATGCGTTACGTCCAAGGCAATCTGCATTTCGGTTTACATTTGTACCCTTCATCCATCTCCAATCTTACCTCATACACTGATGCTGATTGGGGTGGCTGTCCTGACACAAGGTGCTCTACATCTGGTTATTGTGTCTTTCTTGGTGATAATCTTATCTCATGGTCATCTAAACGACAACCTACCCTTTCTCGCTCCAGTGCTGAAGCCGAATATAGAGGGGTAGCCAACGTCGTGTCCGAGTCATGTTGGATTCGAAATCTTCTCCTAGAAATGCATTTTCCAATCCTAAAAGCAACATTGGTGTACTGTGACAATGTTAGTGCCATCTACCTCTCCGGCAACCCAGTTCAACACCAACGCACCAAGAACATCGAGCTGGATATTCACTTTGTTCGCGAGAAGGTGGCTCGCGGTCAAGCTCGAGTTCTTCATGTCCCATCCCGTCATCAGATTGCTGACATATTTACTAAAGGGCTCCCGCGCATACTTTTTGATGAATTTCGAGCAAGTCTCAGCTTACGGGAACCTCCCGCTTCCATTGCGGGGGAGTGATAGACTACAATATTTGCTAGAATATTCTTGTAATTATATGTGTATCTTTTCTATTCATAGAATATTCAATACCTTCCTAATCTATTTTAAGTAAACCATTGATGTATAGTTAATAGGTTTCTATATTGGACATGCATGATCATTGTATATATACGTTTCCAGATTAATGAGAAAGTACGACAATACAATTCCTTTCAGGTCCAATATACTCAACGACAAACACGAACGAACCTACAAAAACAATAAACCAATGAAATAATACCCGAGGCGTCTCATATGACTGTCCTTAAGGATTTATCTGCTAATATGCGCAAATCCCTCATGATACAATAGGTTCTTTTCTAAAAATGGAGGTAACAGAACAATTCGAATTTAATTAATATAGAAAATGTAACGTAGGAACTCAATTTTTTTGGACGAAAGAAAACAATTTTTGATTTGTAGGTGAATATATTAAATGCAAGTAGTTTTCTCGTTTCATTCAAAATAGTGTATTGATCTCAATACTCATAAACCCTTTTTAATAAAGTAAAAAAGTAATAAAATAAAAGTAACTTTTTTATTTTTATTTTATTATGTTGTATATGCATGAAAACTAAAATGTATTCATGGCCATCTATAATATAGGTGTGAGAAGAACTTTTTAAATGTGTGCTACCACTCTATAAAAATATGCTAACAAATTAAAGTGAATGTTATGAAGCATTTGACCAAGAAAAAAATAGGAACACATGGTCAAATAAAAATATGTTTATAAATATTTGACATGTGCAAAATACAATTTATTTTTGGGTAACTTTTGAGATAAAAACTCTAAAAATACAACAATGCTCAACGTTTTTCAAAAGTTTAAAATTAGAAAATTAAAAGAATTTCCTAAGTAACTATCGTAGATGTAATACATCAAAACTGTGTAGCAAGCAATGAAACATGTACTAGACTGATAAGACTTAACACATAATGAATTGGTTTAGCAAGATATACAATCCAAGACACTTGTTATGTGTTAACGGTCTCACTATCACGTTACACCTCCACAATTCTTGTTGTTATGTTGTTTTGCGCTAATAGGTTGTGTGCCTGCCCGATAATCATGAGTACTCTAGAGATTTCTCCACGATCTCACGCAAGTGGCCCCACTTGACACGAATATAGACGATTTCATCAATTTCATGCTACATATCATACACCATCCATAAGGGGTATGAAAATCGTTATAGCTTAACCTCTCAATAATGCAGCGTCTAGAACTGTCCCAAGTATATTAAAGGAAAGGGACATAATAAAATAAAATAAAATAGTACAAGAAGAATTAACATGCAACTTGTTTTTTTTTTGGAACCAAGTTGGTTTTGCACTTATAGTTTTGATGTTAACACAAGTATTTTATGAGAACAATAAATTTAAATTAATGACTTCATTAAATATGCAAAACTTGGAAGAAGAAAATCAAAGGAAAGTATTAGAGGAAAGTCACCCAAGGAAATGGCCAGAGGAAGTGACCAAACGATGAGATTAGAGGAATACAAAGTATATGACTTTGCCATTGAATATATGCTTCTGAAAGTAACGTGCCTCTGAAGGTTACAAAGATTTCCTTTGAAGGTTACAAAGATTGCTTCTGATGTTTGGCTCTGAAGTCTGGGTCTGAAGACTAGGTTTGCAGATTGCCTCTATAGAATGACTTTGAAACCAAGTCTAAAGACTGGCTCTAAAGACTGAATTTGAAGCATTCCTCTAAAGCTCTTACATGTCTTTGATGTGCACAAACACAACATGTCTGTGAAGAGTTCATGTGAAGGTATAATTAACTCTTGTTCCAATCATAAATTCAAATCTCACAATCTGCTTATCAAAATGGTATAACATACTCCAAATGTTGTCTCTAATATGCAACCTCTAATGTTGCACTAACTCTGAAGTTTCAATAAGGTGATTTTCTCAACGCCACTAATTCTAATTCATGCAATTCTGTCTCTGACTATTATTATTCAAGAAACACAACATCTCACTCCAACAATGAAGTCAATGCCTCTGATGGAAAGTCAAAGACTGACATTGATAGAAATAAGTATGAAAAGAAGACTTAGCCGAATCAAAAACTTGTGAAGAACAACTCGAATCTATTTTAGCTCAAATTAAGAAAGAGAATGAAAGAATATTGGTGCGTTTGAAGACAATCTAAAATAAGATTTGATTCAGATTTATAATTGAAGAAAATCTTTGACCAAGTTGAAAAGAAGATATGATCAAGATTTGAAGAAGATTTGATCAAGATTTATCTACAAGAAGACATGAACACTCACAAGAAAATATATTTATTATTTGCAAGGATATTATTTAGATTTTATAAGGACAAAGGAGAAACCCTAATCTATTCTATAAATAAATACCCAAGTCTAAAGAAGAAAATAAGAGAACTCATAAGCACAAAATCTCATAAGTCATTAGAGGCCATAAGGTTAAGGTAAAGAGAAATATTTTCTAGTGTGAGAGTCATTGTTAAAATTAGTTTGTTAGAAGCAAACCAATTTGTTCCAAACTCTTGTAACCTAGCCCGATAGTTGCTTTCGTGTTCTTCGACCAATTTGTAGGTTTTCAGGTTGTGTTGAAAAGACTTGACTTGTAGAGTCAAGGTGTTTGTGTTCCTAAAAAAATGATAGGTGTCAGTTTGTTTTGAAAAGACTAGCTTGTAGGGTCAGATATTGTGTCATTTAAGTTTTGAATTAGTGGATTAAATCCTTTTGAGTGAAGGAACTAGACGTAGCTATCAAGTTGGTTGTGAACCAAGATAAATTCTTGTGTCACTTTAATTCTACAAATCTTGTTTTACTTCTATCTCTGATCACTTAATTCGGTTGCTACTACTTTTTTCTAAGTAAGTCACCAAACCCAAACTAGTTTTAAATAAATTAGAAAAAATAATCCAATTTAGTCAAACACAACCCAACCCATCTTCTTGTGTTTCCACCTTCAACTCTTACCACATTAAACCTTCTTTGTAAGGATCTCCAATCACAAAGGTGAGGTTCCTATCACTTATTAATTTCAATTGGCTCACGCCTCATTCCCCTCGATGTTTCACAAATTAATTTATTTCGTATAGGTTTTGTCAGAGGATCAACTAGATTCACTTCTGACTTCATATATTTACCACATTATGTCTCAATTGTACATGTCTATTTTATCGATTGTAAGAAGTATTTTTTGCAACAGCTATAGGCGATTGGTTATCACATTGTATTTACACTAACAAGGTTGGTTTTATTCCCAAATGAATATTTGAAAAAATATTTCTTAACCACTCAACTTCACTACCAATTAACTCTAGAGCTACAAACTCTGATTCCATAGTTGATATAGAAATTATTGTTTGTTTAGTTGATCTCTAAGTAATTGCACCACCACCAAGTGTGAACACATAACCACAAGTAGATTTTGTCTCATTTGAATCAGAGATCCAACTAGCATCACTATACCCTTCTAGTATAGCGGGAAGTCCACTATACACAATACCATAATTCATGGTACCTCTCAAATATTTCATGAGTCTAGCAAGTGCTTTCCAATGATCCTGACTTGGGTTATGAGTATATCTACTCAAGCGACCTACTTCATATGCAATATCAAGTCGAGAAAAATTCATCAAATGCAACAAGCTCCCAATAATTTGAGCATATTGGGTATGGTTAGCAATATAACTTTTATTATTCTTTTATTTTGAGTTTGAATCATAAGGGATAGTAATAGGATTAGAGTCAAAATGACCAAACTTCCTTAGAAGGCTCTCAATATAATATTCTTGGGATTGTGTTAGACCATTCCCATTCCTTATGATTCTTACTCCTAAAAATACACTTGCTTCACCGATATCTTTCACTTCAAACCTAGATGCAACCAAATATTTAATTTTGATGACAATATCAATACAAACACCAAAACTTTAGCACGTCATCCACATATAGACATATAATAATATGTTCTCCATCCAAATATTAAATGTAAACACATTTATCAACTTAAATGAAAGAGATAAACCATCACTAATAAAAAAAACAATTAGATTTTTCATGTCATTGTTTTGGTGTCTGTTTCAAACCATACAAAGATTTAAGGAGTTTACACATTTTTTTCTCTTGACCAAAAACTATATATCCTTCAGGTTGAGCCATATAAATTTCTTCTTCTAAATCACCATTTAAAAAAAGTTGTTTTTACATCAATTTGATGTATAACAAGTTTGTAAACGAATGGCAAAGCTATTAAAATACGAGCTTGATATTTATCAATTGACCCAATAGGTTTTAAAAATCTTTAATAATCAATATTTTCTTTTTGAGAAAAATATTTTATAAAGCCACTTGTAACCAATAGGTTTTGCTCCTAGAGGTAAATCTACTAGTGTTCAATTTTTGCATTATGAAATTGAATCAATTTTAGTTTTAATAGTTTCTCTGCAAAAGAAATATCTTCGTAAAAAATTTTGGACTCATTATCAACAACATAAGTATAAAAATCATTTTCGAATGATGTCTATTTTCTTTTCCTTTTACTTCTTCTTAAATCTTCATTTGGATCTTCACAATTAATTTCTAAAGGTTGTCTAGAACTACCTTCATATTCATATTTCAAAGGAAATGTGTTCTAAAAAAGTTCAGCATTCTTTGTTTTCAAAATTGTATTGCAATCTAAAACATCACTTTTTAGAGAAAAAAAAAATATATAGGCAGCATTCTTTTTAGTATATCCTATAAACATACAATTATAGGTCTTAAAACCTATTTTTCTCTTTTTAAGCTCAGGTAACATGACTTTAGCTAAGCACCCACACACTTTTAAATATTTTAAGTTAGGTTGAAAACCTCTTCAAAGTTCATATGGTGTTTTAATAGAAAAAATGCAGACAATAGAGCTTCACCCCAAAGGTCATTAGGAGCATAAGAACAAGATAACATTTCATTAATCATTTATTTTAGAGTTATGTTTTTTCTTTTAGCTACACCATTAGATTCAGGAGAATAAAGGGGAATTATTTCATGTATGTTGGAACTAGGTTGATTCTAGGAACAATTCTTTCGTCATGTTTTGATGATAATAAAGGTAATTTGTGAGAACAATTTCTTTCATTAATGATTTCGTTGAATGTGCAATAAATACAACCAGGAAACGGAGGAAAATATATCAAATCAAATATATCAGAGGAAGTGAAGATGTCAAAGGAAACAAAGACATCAAAGTCAAGTGAAGTCAACGCAAAGTTCAGACTCTCGTTATTACATGTGTTGTTGTGTGCACGCATCTGCCTTTGAAGATTTACCTTTGAAGTATCTGCCCAGTATGTCTCTAAAGCTTATGTGTGTATGCCTCTAGAGACTGAAGCATGTCTATGTTTGGCATGCCTCTAAATTTTGAAACATGCCTCTGAAACACCTATTACATTAACTCTAAAGCTTCTATTCCAATTTCTTATGAAGCTCAAGTTTCGCTCGCTCTGAAGACTGCAGCTTGCTCCAATATGTTATCTTTGATGCACATCATGCTCTGAAGATGCAACAAGGTGACGTTTCCCATACCACTAGTTCTAAGTCATGCATTTCTGCCTCTGAATCCTTGAACCAAGCAACATAACATCTAACTCTGATGATCAAGTTATGTTCTGATGAAGAAAGTCAATGACTCTGATGAAAAATCAACGTTCTGATGAAGGCTGGGTTGTTTCATGGCTCTGATGGTCCAAGAACATATTTGAATTTGTTCCCACTGCTTTTAAACAAGTGTATGAAAAAATATTCAATGAGAATCATTTTCAAACATTATCTGGACATTCTTGCATTTTGTAATTAATCAAACTTCAACAGTCATATTCTCAAACCATATCTATCAAGCTTTATTTTTTGTGAAGATCTATGTTGACCTCGCACACGAAAGATATGCTTAGAAGATTCAAGGAGAATTAGTTTCAAGCGCTATGTGGACATTCTCGCACAAAATCATTCTAGAATATTTCGTTGAAGATTCATTTTGGAATTAATCAAGTTTCAACTATCATATTCCCAAACCATATCTATCATGGTTTATTTTTTGTGAAGATCTTTGTTTACCTTGCTTAAGGAAGATATGCTCAGAATCAGTTCAATCCTTTTGTAATCCAGCCCAATAATTGCTATTCTGTCTAAACTACTTGTAAGTTTTCAAGTTAGAAATTGAGAATACTAGACTTGTAGGGTCAAGGTGTTGTAATGTCCAAATAGTTTGTAGGTTTCACTATGGAAGTTGAGAAGACTAACTTGTAGGGTCAAGTATTGTAATTCAAGTTCAGAATTAGCGGATAACTCCTTTTGTGTGAGGGGACTGGACATAATTGTCACGTTGGTAGTGAATCAGTATAAATCCTGTGTTTTTCCCTCTACCTTGTTACGATGTTTTATTGCTACCTCTAATTTGTTTATTTATTTTAAGTATTCCAAATCAGAATTTTGAAAAGAAGTTTTGAATAAGGAAAAACACAATTCAACCCTCATTCTCGTGTTTTTTTACCTTCAAGGCTGAATATTTTACAGTGTTCGAGAAAAGATCCACATTTCAACATGTTTGGTTTTGGTGATGAAGCTTTAAGAGGAAACATCAAAATACTCCATCTGTTTGATGGAGAGCGCTTGGAGTAATGGAATGACAAACTCATAATTTTATTTTCTCACAAGATCTTAAGCTTTGGGATTTGGTGGAAGATGTGTACATTGCTCCTAACAATGAGGACGGTACTTAAGTTTCCAGAAAGGAGATGAATGGTGATCATAATAAGAATTACAAGATGCATGATAAAGACATAATTATTATGATGAATGCGATCACATTCAAGGAGTTTGATAAGTGCATAACCAAGGAGACAACTAAGAGTATCTATGATGCTCTGGTTCTAACCTATGAAGGAAGCAAGGAGGTCCAAGACGCAAAAGTTAATCTTCTTGTAAGAAAGTATGAGCTATTTCATATGGAGGAAGATGAAGACATTGAGACTATGTTTTATAGGTTTCAAACTCTGGTCTCAGGGTAAAAAGTGCTTCAAAAAAGCTACACAACTAAAGAAAAAACCAAAATAAGAACAAACTTTTCTTTAGATCTTATACCTCAACTGAATTCTTAACTCTCCAAGCTTGAACCAAAACCTGCTTGAAAATTCTGACATTGAAGGAGTTCAATATCCATACCTTCTCACTATAGAGCATTTGAAGCTCTTCCTTTTGTAAACCTTGATTTTGTTGGCATCTACCCCTTTTTCCTCCACCTTTGTTAACTCTCCTTTCTTCTGCTTTTCCATTTCTTCTGATATGATAGAAACAGAGAAAAACCCTCCACAAAAACGAGGATATGTAAGTGATAAATCGTGATTCGACGAAAAATAGAAGACACATAATTGTGTAAGAAACCAAGTTGGAACTGGTAGAAACCAATTCCACATACTAAGAAGCCCTAATTTGGAGGTGTTGGAGAAACAATATTTGCTTAGAGAGAGAAAAGTAATTTTCTCTAAAAACATGAGAAAATTGTGACAAAGATATCTTATACTTGAAAATGAAGCAAAATAGAGAGGAGTGTCAGCACATGGTAACGTAAGTTCAATATTATAAACAAAAGAAAACTTTTTGGAATACTAGAAATATAAAATAAAAATATTGTAAAAAAATATATATAAAAAATATAGTAAAAAATACATAGAGAAGGTAATGCAACTAGCGACGACACGTGTTAATGCTCTTTGTAAACTGATCAGGATAACTTTTGTTTTTTAATATTAAAATTAAAATCTTCAAATAATTAGCCATTGGTTTTCTTAAAACCACTATCTCCCTGCCCTGGTTTCTCTAAAAACCTCGGCCATTCTCTTAACTATATAAAAGCCAACAGCTAATAGTCTTCTTCAATCAGAAAAATTACTTGCAATCACAATTTACAATACAAAGATGAGTTCAACAATCAGAGCTTGGAGTGTTGCAGCTAGCGTTGGTGTTGTGGAAGCCTTGAAGGACCAAGGCATATGTAGATGGAATTATGCTTTGAAATCAGCACAACAGCATCTTAAAAATCATGTTAGGTCTGTCTCTCAGACAAAGAAACTTTCTTCCTCTGCTTTGATTTCTAAAAGATTGAAAGACGAGAATTCGAAGCAGCCAGAGGAATCATTGAGAACAGTCATGTACCTAAGCTGCTGGGGTCCCAATTAATTGTAGGGGAGGTCACGGTTGAGATTTCTGGGGATATATTGTATAGTTTTTTCTTTTTTGAAACATTACTTGTCCGTTAATTGTGTCAGGTATATATATTCACGTAAATTCTGATCAATGATAGTGTTCGTTGAGCATTGCTAAATTTTGTTTTCTTTACTTTACTGTTCATTTTTTTTAGTTGAAGTTGTCTGATTAATTTGAGATGGAAAAAAAAACTTATATTTATCTTTTTATATTAATTTAATCGCGGTAATGATTCTTGGTATTGCTGAAAAGCCAAGGTGGTATTTGTTGAGTATTGGATTATCTTTTTATACGGAGAAAAGTTCAAATATGATAGTACAAGTGTCTCATTTATTTAAGTGGAGAGATGTTTGATTAGGGTTGGAAGCAAGACTATTTTGAAAGAAAGATAGAAAATCATCATTTATTTAAGTGGCAAGGGGTCTGATTAGGGTCAGAAAACCATTCATTACGCATTCGTTAACCGTTGAGTCGGGTTAATTGTTGGACAACAGGTTCGCAACATTCAAGTCTTTGTTTACAATAGTTGGATCGGAGAAAGGACGTTTGGAGAGGAAGGAATTATGCTTGCATGGCAGCAAGTTTTTGGGTGTTTTCCTTCTTCTTGTTTTTCATTTGTAAGCTTTAGAGCTTTATTATTTTGGCTGATTGTAGACACAAATTATGCATCATCTTGAAACTTTCTTGTACCCTTAGTTGATTATAGTTGAACTATTTCTTTGATCTGGACGATTCATGGATTTTTAGCCTTGCATTAAAAAGTTTTCCACGTTAAAATATCGATGTTCTTTATGCTATATATATATATATATATATATATTTGTTGTTGCTCCTTACGGATTCTTGCAATTTGGGAGAATATTATATCCGTTGTGTTTTATTTGCTATTGTGTTTTTGTGTTTATTCTCATTAGAGTGACATCAGAGTTCTTGGTTAAAGGGTTATTTGACTTACTTCAAGGATGAAGGAAAATATGTATATAAAGATGGTATGCTTGAATGATACTAATTACCATTTGTTGAACGACAAGATGAAAGATTTATTATTTGTGAAGAAAATGCATTTTCCTATTTTTGGTTCTAAAAAGTTGGATGATAAATCTACAAAAGAATGAGATTTTGAACATCAACATGTATGTAGTTTTGTTACGCAATATGTAGAAGATAATGTTTATAATCATATTGCTAATGCGACAAATGCAAAAATTATGTGGGATAAGATAGAGACTTTGTTGGCCTCTAAATCAGAAAATAATAAATTATTCTTGCAGAATAGTTTCATAAGTTTGAAGTTTAAGGACGGGATTTCCATTTCAAACTACTTGAGTGAATTTCAGGGGCTCCTTGATCAGATGTCAAGAATGAGTATCAAGTCTGATGATGAGATCTTGGGACTATTTCTATTATTATCCTTACCAGAGTCTTAAGAGACATTTCGGGTTTCTATAACGAGTTCAGCTTCTAACGGTGTTGTTTCTTTGAAAACGACTAAATGTGGTGTTTTGAATGAGGAGATGAGAAGGAAGGCACAAGGTTCTTCATCTCAATATGAAGTTCTTATTACTGAAAATAGGGGGAGAAGTTAGAGAAAAAAAAAAGCGAAGAGTGGTAGAGAAAATAAGCAGGTGCAAGTCCATATCTAGATACAAAAATATGGATTGTTATATTGTCATAGAACAGAGCACTTACATAATTATTTTATGTGGAAAAAAGAGAATAAAGGAAAGAAGGGCATGTAGAAACAAAGAGGTTGTGATGATAAGGGGTGGACAACGGGCTGGGTTGGGCGGGTTCGGGTCCAAAATCACCAACCGGCCCAATCTGCGGGGGCTATTTAAACACCCACTTCCGCCCATGCCAAAGTTCAATTTAGTCGGTTCTCGGGTACTCGGTTTAAGTGGGTTACCGATTCGGTTCATTCAGGTTAATTAGGTCATCTTTAATTTTTTGACTCAATTGTTTTTTTTTTTACTTAATTAGGTCTTTTTTATCAAGTTATTTTTTTGTCCAATTATATATATATATATATATATATATATATTAAAGAATTTTTAAATAAATTTGCGGACTAAATTTGTTTGGCCATTATGTTAATTTTATTAGGCTTTAGTATGCAATAAATTTTCATATCCTTGCCATGATTTTATTATTTTTTTTTTTAAAGACTAATTAACTTTTTTATATATCTTTTTTCAAAGGCTAAGTAACAATTTTATATTAAAGTACACACCCTAAATGCATATCGTTCTTCCAGAACAATACTGAAGTCTATAAATTAAAGGATTTTGCCTTGTTTAGAGCTCCACAATCATAAGCAAAAATTAAAGGATTTTCTATTTAGAATTATCTACCAACCTAGTTTAGAGTTCCACAATCATAAGCATAAATAAATATAATTTATTACAATACCAAATAAACATTTTAATTAAAATAAATATAAAACAATACAACATTATGAACACACTATGGACATTGGTGCTCAATAAATCTTTAATAGTTGTATTCAACATGAAGATTGTTGCATCTGCACATGAAAAACAATAAAACAATTATGATATGTAAACAAATTTAAAAAAAGATTAAAAACAAGATAATCATTAACATGCAAACTGTTAAAATGAATAGAAATATTATAATATAATTCTAAATAGAAAGTAGAATAAAAAATCACAATAAATATTATAATCATATATAAAATCATAAAAGTAACAATCAAAAGCATAATATATAGATTTTAGTTTAATCAAATAAAAAACAAACATGTGATTATTTTTAGCTTCATTTAATATATATATATATATATATATATATATATATATATATATGAAATAAAAATATATATAAAACCCTAACCTTGTTGTTTTTATCTGAGATCCTCTAACTTTGAGCTTCCAACGAAGAAGTATGGTACGATCCATGGCTTCACAAGATGAAAACACATGTTAGTCAAATCACATGTTATGAAATAGAAATGTTGAACATAAATTTAAAAAACTCCTAACAAAAATCATAACCTTTTAAAGAATACTTTTTATTAGTGACTTTGAATTTTCTTCCATGTCTATTATTCTCATCCTCTTCATTTACGACTATGAGATGAGATAAAGAGGGAAATAAAACAATAAAAGGTTCATCGAGATGAGAGCTGAGAATGGATGATGAGATCCAAATATTGGAAGCCTAAGATTTGAGAGGAAGAAGAAAGAATGAAGCCTAAGGTTTGAGAGGAAGAACAAAGGATGAAGATGGTATTCTCACTGAGAGGGTGAATATGGTAACTCTGTGTTCGACGGCTAGGGTTTGTTAGGGTTGATTGTATCCATGGTATTTATAGTGAAAACAAATATTTTGGGCCAGTCTTCTCTCATTTGTAATGGATTTGGGCCAAATGGGTAGAGTAAGATGACTTGTATTAATATGACATTGTAGCATTATATTTTTGGTGAGGGTGGCTTCGGTTACTGACGACCCAAAATTTTTCAGTCACACCCGCCCACCCATATCCGTATGAATCTGTTGACTTTTTCCATCAAACCTGTTAACCCAATTTCACCCGCCCATTTGCACGTGGCCCATGCGGGTCGAGCGGTTTTGAGCCAGTTTGGATTTTTTGTCTAGGCCCAGTGATGATTATATTGATGATGAATGTTTTAATACTGCTACTAGCGATGATCTTATTAGTCTATGTGATCATGAGTCAGTTAATCTTGAATCTGATGAGAGCATGTGGATAATTAATAATAGTGTTACACTACGTGTTACATCGATGAAAGAGTTTTTCACAACTTATACTTCAGGTGACTTTGGAGTTTTGAAGATGGATAATGATGGTGTTGAATATGGCAATTGTACGCATACACCTTAATAAAACAGAGGTAACTAATAATGAATAATAAATTAGAATCACCAACATAACTGAAAATTACATTCATAAATATAGTTTACAACTTGTTCAGTAGATTTATAAAATATTACATCTTGAAAATAAACTACGATTTTCTGATTACATCATAAAATAAAATAAAACATCAAATTTTAATTTCATAAGTCTTGAACTGATCTTCTTATGCTAAATTTATATCTCGTGTTCCTCCAGCTAGTAAATAAACAGTCTCAAATAATTTCTTTCATAGATATTGATAACTCTTCATCATATGCATATTTTCCCACTATTTTAGTCTTATTTATCCTCAATCATTAGTTAAATTAAGGATTTATTTGATATATTTTGTTGATTTTTGTTCTTTGAGTTAATAAAATGTTTTGTGTTTTATTTCAGTGATTAAGTAGGAATTTTTCGTAATTTTACATTGCGTTGTGTTTTGGTGCAGTGCTGAATTTTGGTGAGAAATCAACATGACATATGTAGAGTATTTCAGCCATATCTGGAGTTGTAGATGTCCAATGGGAGTCAAAATAAGTGCAAATGAAAGCTACGATCCATAGTTACAACTTTCATGAAGACACCATAACCAAATTCAGACTCGAAAGAGGAGCAAAATGCAATATATGCCGGACAACAGATGTTGAGCGCTTGTAGCGCGCCAGACTCGCCTAGGGCGCGCGACGTGTACCAGCAACCATAAAAACGCAATTTTTTTTTACTGTTTTAGGGATCTTTTTGACTCTTGGGAAGTTGGGAGACTTGTGCCATAGCGTAGAAACTCAAAGACGGTCGTTTCTAACATCATTGGAACAGTTTTATCAAGAATCATCCATGAATCCTTCTTGTAATTCTTCTCTAATCTCTATCTCTTTTATCTCTGTCATGAGTAACTAACATCTATTTTTTAGGGATGAGTGTAACAAAATGAAACCCTTATTTTTATGATTTGATTTCTAGTTATATGAATGAGTTTATTGAATTATTTTTCTCATCTATGTGCTTAATGCTTTCTATTGCTTGATCAACATTAAAATGTTCTACGATTTTTATTTTGAAACGGAAGTGGACTTTACGAATGCTTGAGATGAGAAATTCATGAATTTGTAGTCTAGACATAGGTGCAGGTCATGAAACCGATTAAATTAGTTGCAAAACAATAATTTACAGAAGAATTTCTATACGGTAATGCTTAATTCTAATCTTAAATCTACTAAGGAATTAGGGGTTACTTTGGAATTAAAGGTTCTGTCACTAAGACATTAGAGCAAGAATAATAAAGAGAATTCGACAATAATTCAATAAAGGAATTCAATAACTAGGATCAAATTACACACCAAGGTTGGATTCGAAGTGAAACTCATCCCTGACATTTTTCTCAATTTATAAAAGATCAATTTTACTAATGTTGTCAATTTTAAATATTATTTCAATCAACTTGGGAACTTTTTGTTCAAATTTAGTAATTAAATATAATTCGATAGTAAAACGCAATCCTTGAGTTCGACACTCGGTACTACCGTTTTATTATTACTTGCAACGATTCAGTACACTTGCTGAAACGCTATCAAGTTTTTGGCGCCGTTGCCGAGGATTGTCATATCACTGTTGAATTTAAATTATTTACTGAATTGAAATTTTTTGCTCTTGAATAAAATTTCTTCTTTTGTTTTATTTCAAAAAAAAAAAAACAATTCTGTTTTAAAACTGTTTTGTTTTTACTTAATTATTTATTTTTCTTTATTTTAAACTCTTCATTACTCATAATTTGTCTAACCTTGTATGCGAGACCAATCCTCAGTTGAACTTATCTTTGATCCAGAAATCGAAAAAACAGCGAAGGCACATCGAAAGGCAGGCCGAGAAAGGAGACAAAGGGAAAGACATTTAGTTGTGGAAGAAGAGGTTTTGGGTGATTCCATCATAGTTACTGAGATGGCCGATCCACCACTACCAGAACGTACTCTCGGCAGTATGGGAAATCGGAATAGAAATCGTGCTCGATTGCCCATCCATAACCAACCGGTTACAGTCAACAAGTTTGAAATAAGTCACGCTCTATACCGAGAGTTGAAGGAGATTCATTTTGCTAGTAGACATAACGAAGACACCAATAGACATCTCACAAATTTCTTTGAATTATGTGAAACAATGAAGGTAAATGGTTTGTCTGAGGAAGGCAAGAGAATGAAACTATTTCCATTTCATTAACAGAAGATGCTAAAGAGTGGCTTAATTCCTTTCCTGCTAACAGCATCACCACATGGGATGATCTTGAAGATAAGTTCTTGGAACAGTACTTTCCCCCAACTATGTTTGTTAGAAAAAGGCAAGAGATTTCCAGTTACAAACAAAAAGAGGGAGAATCTCTCTGTGACACTTACAAGAGATTCAGAAACTTACTTGTAGGATGTCCTAATCATGCTTATGACGACACTGCCCAAATGCAAATATTCTGCAATGGTTTGAGACCGAGCACTATAATTATGTTGGATGCCACAACAAGTGGTTCTTTGAATTACAAGAATGCAACAGAAGCACAGAAGATTATTGAGATCATGGCATCAAATGAACAAATGATGTTGTATGACAGAGGTGGTGGATCAACAAGTGGTGTATTGGAGTTGGATGTTATTGATGGATTGGTCCCATGCAGGTTATTCTCAAAACAGATAGAAGATGTTATTGCCACTGAGATAAAGAAAGGAATAACAGCTCTAAATATACAACCCCCGGTAGCCCCTGTCAAATTACTAAAGTAGACTAACTGTAACCTTTGTGGAGGAGCACATAAAACTGGAGCCTGTGAAACACTGGATGACAATGAGTTAGAAGAACTAGAATATGTGAATTTTGTTAGTAATAACGGGAGGCAGAATAATCCCTACTCTAGTACGTACAACCCTGGTTGGAGAAATCATCTAAATTTTTCATGGAGAGATCAGCAAGGTGGTTCTCAGGGTCAACAAGGAGCTCAAACGAACCAATTTCCACCTAGAAAGACTGCTTGGGAGAGTGTTATGGATAAATTAGTGACAACCACAAATTCTTTCGTTGAAGAGTCAAGAGCCATCCAGAAAAATCACTCTGCATCCATAAAGAATCTGGAAACTCAAGTGGGTCAACTTGCTAAACAAATGGCACAAGAACGGCTTGGAAATTTGCCTAGTGACACGGTTCCGAATCCGCGAAATAATGTCAATGCCGTGACAACAAGGAGTGGCAAGGTAAGTGAACAAGTACCGCTTAAAGTCAAACAAAGTGTAAGTACTTCAAGCTCGACCCACTCAGAAGAAACAATCACATCGACCTTAGTGGAGGAGCACACCACTCTTGAAAAGGAGGAAGAACCTGTGGTACAAAAAAGGAAACCACTGCCGAAACCAGAAATTCGACTTCCGTTTCCTCAAAGGTTAAAAAAGGAAGAAACAGAAAAACAATTCGGTAAGTTCCTTGATGTTTTTAAAAAATTACAAATTAACATTCCTTTTGCAGAGGCACTAGAACAGATGCTAACATACGCCAAGTTCATGAAGGAGATTCTATCGAAGAAAAGAAAAATCGGCGGCGAAACAGTGATGCTTATGGAAGAATGTAGTGCTATACTACAGAGAAAACTGCCGCCGAAGCTCAAGGATCTTGGAAGCTTCTCAATCCCGTTCGCTATTGGAAATAGAACTTTTGGGAAGGCGTTGTGTGATCTTGGGGCTAGTGTGAGTCTTATGCCCCTTTCCATATACAAAAAACTAGGCATTGGAAAAGTCAAGGACACACAGCTTATGCTACAATTTGCGGATCGCTCAATGAAACACCCTTATAGAGTGGTGAAAGATGTGTTGGTTAAAGTGGACAAGTTTATTTTTCTAGTGGATTTCGTGATACTAGACATGGAGGAAGACAATGACGTTCCTTTGATTTTGGGGAGACCGTTCTTAGCAATATGGCGAGCTATGATTGATGTAGTAGATGACACCTTAACCTTAAAAGTAAATGAGGAAACTGTCACTTTTAACATTCTGAAAGCCATGGAACACTCAAAAGAAAGAGAAGGGTGCAATCGAATCGAAATCTTAGATGAGATAGTCAACGAAGAAATAGAGCATCAAACACCCAGTTTTCCGTTAGAAAGAGTGTTATGCCTACCCCAAGATGTTGTCAAAGAAAGTGAAGATCCAAAGATGAAAGAGGTTTTGACAATGTTGGAGGCATCACCATCCTACTCCCCCCGTTTTCCTACAAGATGGGAGGAGTTGAAAGGGAATGAAGATAAGCCCTCATAGAAAAAGACACCACTGATTGAACTCAAGCAGTTGCCTCTTTATTTGAAATATGTATTCCTAGATGAAGAAGATAAGAATCCAGCCATAATTAGTGCAAGCTTGAGTGAATGCAAGAAGAAAAGTTGTTGAGAATTCTACGGAAGCATAAGGGGGCCATTGGTTGGTCCATTGAGGACTTGAAGGGAATAAGTCCGACTTTTTGTATGCCCAAAATCCTAATGGAGGACAATCATAAACCGGTAGTACAACCCCAAAGAATATTGAATCCGACAATGAAAGAAATGATTAGGAAAGAAGTGGTAAAGCTCCTAGAAGCCAGTCTCATTTACCCCATTTCAGACAGCCCTTGGGTGAGTCCGGTCCAAGTTGTACCTAAAAAGGGTGGAACGACAGTCATCACAAATGAAAAGAATGAGCTGATTCCTACACGAACGGTTACAGGATGGAGAGTGTGTATTGACTATAGAAGGTTGAACAGCGCTACGAGGAAGGATCATTTCCCACTCCCTTTCATTGATCAGATGCTGGAGCGGCTAGCCGGACATGAATATTACTGCTTCCTAGATGGCTATTCGGGATACAATCAGATATTTGTGGCACCCGAGGATCAAGAGAAAACTGCATTCACATGTCCGTATGAGGTGTTTGCATATCGGCGAATGCCATTTGGGCTGTGCAATGCCCCTGCCACATTCCAAAGGTGCATGATGTCTATATTCTCCGATATGATTGAAAAACATATCGAAGTATTTATGGATGACTTTTCTGTCTTTGGTTCATCTTTTGATAATTGTTTGAGTAATTTGTCTCTTGTATTAGAAAGGTGTGAAAAATCCAACTTGGTCATAAATTGGGGAAAATGTCATTTTATGGTACGAGAGGGAATTGTATTAGGCCACCGAATCTCCCACAAGGGGATTGAGGTAGACAAGGCCAAAGTTAAAGTTATTGAAAAACTTCTCCCTCCTACCAACAAAAAAGGCATTAGAAGCTTTTTAGGCCATGCTGGATTTTATAGAAGATTTATAAAAGATTTTTCAAAAATTGCAAAACCACTCACAAATCTACTTGTGAAGGACACACCCTTCAAATTCAATAAGGATTGTTTGCATGCTTTTAACAGTTTGAAAAATAAGTTGATAACTGCTCCCATTATCACTACACTTGATTGGTCACTACCTTTTGAAATCATGTGTGATGCAAGTGACATTGCTATTGGGGCAGTCCTGGGACAAAGATAAAATGTTGCATGTAATCTACTATGCTAGCCATGTTCACTTTTTTTTCAATACATAGCACAACATACAACTCAACAGGCTGACAATGACATTAATTAACATTCAAAAGGCACATGTACTTTCTTTATTAAGAAAATGAGAAAATGGGAACATGCTTATTGCAGTTGCTTAAATGAATACTCATAAACTACCTACCTAGGGTATTATTAGATTCCCCAGTGACACCAATGAAACACAAAAATTTCAAGCAGGATTACCAAACATAACTAAACACCAATTTCATATCAAAAAACAAAAAGCAACAAAATTATTCAGAAATGAGATAATCATACAGCACGTGTGCATGATCAAAAGTACTAACTGAAGTTGGTAAATAGGAGTAATTTCTGAAAAAATTGATTAGGATTTTGGGATAATGATAACATTTAGAAAGAATAATACTAATTTTATCCAAAAGAATCACCTTTATTGAAAACCATCAATGACCCAACTAATAAACAATAAAAAATGTAATCTTTTTTGTTTGCATCAAAAGAAAAAGTGAGAATAAAGCAAGAACTCACACTCATCATGGCAAGAACCCATTGGTGACGAGATTCAGCGTTTAGACCAATGACAGTTCCAAAAGGCTTATGCAGAATATTGAAGAGAAGCCACATATGGTAGATGAAGAACACCAATAGACCCAATGGCACCAAAACATGCTCCAAGTATTCCATACCCACCACCATATTCACTAATTGAAGAATTAACTTGTTGGAAATATTGGATATGTGTTATTTATTACTTTGGTTGATAGAAGATTGATTTTATGATAAGTGAAAATTAAGGATATGTTTCATAAGTATATAAGCACCTAGTGAGGAGACCAATCCAAAGACATCAACCTCATCATCACCAAACATGAGAATGACAGAAACCAGTTGAAATAGTCACAAGTTGTTGTTTTTCTTTTTGGGGAACAAATACACTTGCTATAAAAATGTTGTTGCAACTTGATACTTGGTAGTGGCATTAAAAAACACTTTTTAAAAAATTCTAGTCTCTTGCAAATGCAATGTAACAGGGGAGACATTTATTAATTTATTTATTTATTAATGTCCATTACTAATATATATTTATTAAAGTAGTTAAGACTGAGAGAGGATGATATAATAATCTATCATAGTATTTTTTTATAAGTAAGTGGATAATAATTAATATGATTTTAAGTCTACTATTAATTTTGTAATGATTATTATTTTAAAAAGTGAGTTTCATGTGTTAAAAAAGTATTAGTTAATTGTTGTGGGACTCAAAAATATTGTCTCCACAGCAACATGTTAGTTCAGATTTTTGGTATTGATTTGTTCTCATTATCATTTTCTTGATTTCAAATTCCTTAACATGAATCTGTACTTCACCATCATTTTCTGATTCCGTGAGGATTCCTATCCCTGTTACAATTCATATTTTTGCAATTTTGTTTTCTAATATTTGGCACTCCTTGTGCTATAAATATGGGAGTTTTGGTAAATTTTTAGCTTATGAAAAAAACTCCTTAACATGATTATTTACTAAACAACCTTGCTTCATTGGCAGCCTTCATCTTCTTTCCGAAGGCGCACTGTCTATCCAGAAACCTTCTCTTTTCCGGACACTGATCCTGACATTTTCACAGCATGCTCTCTTGGAACTGCAGCGCACCCTCGCCATATCAGAGATCCTTCTTCTGATGATTTTTCTGAGGTTTGCAGTTTGCTCATGCTCTTGTATATTCTTTCATGAATTATTCTGATTATTTTTATGAATATGATTCATAAAAACCAAGCATAATCTGGTCTTTTATATCAAAAGACAGTAGTAATTCACTCTTGATTTTTTCCCCGCCAAAATTATAACTCATCATCAATGCAGGTTACTCTGGGTAGCACTTGAATGTACTGGCTTCAAAATTGTAAAATTGGATTGGCTTACCTTGACTGATTCATGTTCTTAACTTTGCTCTTGTTTTCTGACAACATTCGAGAAAATAAATGGCTTCTAACTTCTAAGTTCTAACAGTAGTAGTTTTTTCTGTGTACATTGGAGACAATGAGGTTTGAATCTATGACCTTGTGCATACTACTCAAACCCCTTGCCACTAGACCAACCCTAGTGGCTTATTAACATGTTAGTTTTGGTAGAAAATTTGGGGAGTGAGAATCTTGATCACAGTTGTCTTGTTAAGCTAAAGATTGGTGAAAATTGCCCCACATGCTAGACTATAGATGGTGTCAGTAAGTCAATCTGATGGTATTCTCCAACAAAATTGGAACTGTAGAAGAGATGGTTTAATGGTGCAACTATTGGAGAAGTTTAATTGGCAAAGCAATTTTAGAATTGTTCAACTGCACTATAAGTCTGTCTTTTTTAGGTGTAAACTGGATATTCTCTGTGCGCAACTGCAAAGATTAATCCCTCTGCACTATCTGTCTGTTTGTATAAGAGCATTTATTTAAATCCATTCAAGTATTTGCTAAGATATTATTGCAGTCGACAACTAATAAATTTGTATATTTTTGTTATTGTTGTCACTCTGAAGATAATGGTGCTTCAAGGAAGCATACTAATGGGAGGACGGCGTGACCTTTTCCGAGACTGGAGACTAGATGTTGATAACATGTCATATGAGGTGAGTTATTTCTCCAATAATCAATTCTATTATTTTTCTATTTTAATAACTTCATCCCCAACCTGTTGATAGATACAAATGTTTGTTTTATGTTTGTCTAATTTTCTAGTTTGTGTTTGATAGCAATTGCTTGAGCTTGGCGAGAGAATTGGTAATGTCAATACAGGACTTAAAGAAGATGAGATGGAACCTTACATAACGAAGACTAAGCTTCAGATTTCGGATCAAGTAGACAAAAAGTGCAGCATTTGTCAGGTATAGCTAGTTTGTAAAATTTAAGTTATGATATTAAAAGTTCATTTACATCATAAAGTTTCTATTTTACATTTTGTAATGCAATGCAGTAAGCTAACTTTTTAAATGATTGAATAAAATTGGTATTGTTTTGAGTACAGGAAGAGTATGAAGAAGATGATAAACTTGGGAGGCTTAACTGTGATCACTTGTATCACTTTCAATGTATACAACAATGGGTTGCACACAAAAATTGCTGCCCTGTGTGTAAGCACCAGGTTGCAGCACGACGCTGAGTGAAAAAATTCTGATGTTAATTTTAGACACTTCATTCTCATCCTACAATAGGTGTATAATTTTTTTATCATATTCCACTTGTGTAAGAATTATCATTTTTTTTATCATATTCCACTTGTGTAAGAATTACCATTTTTTGGTGTCAATCATCATTTCATGTTCAAAACTTACGCCTCCTTGTTGAGGTGTGGACAATGTTATTGGGAGAAAGTTTCTTATCAATGGATTAATTTTATGTTTCTTCTTTAATTAGATTGTCACTTCTCTTTTCTTAACGGAATGTCCAAATGAATAGAAAATATTTGAATGTGGTTTAAAAGCTGAATTGCATTTACATCAACTTCTCATCTCTAAATGAAAGACAAGCAAAATATTAACATTTTCAACTTTGTATGAGCTGAGAAACTAGGTGACTTTGTAAATGATATAGACTTTTAACAATGATTTTCTTTTTGGTTACTAATAAATAACTATTTTTTTTTTTTTTTGGTTACTAATAGCAATGATTTACACTTAGGTCCCACTCTTTAAAATGATCCAAACATAATCTTGTGCTTATAACTAACGTGCTTAACTCATTATTGGTTGCTGGGTAATATGATCCTCTAAAACGATCCTCAATTGCACTAATCACAGTCATCAACTAGGCCAAAAGATTGAAGTGGTTTCAAACTTCTCACTATATGAGTTGATTTAAAACCTTAAATCGATGCAATCAAACTTCCCAATTATTTAAAATATTTAAATTTTCTTGCGATCCATTTGCAGATCATTTTAATATTAAAAACATTAGATGATGACTTAAATAAAATAGAACAGAATCAGAGGTTACTGTAATTTATGGAAATACATATATGCTACATAAAATTACAAAACTTTGAACTTGGATTGTTGGGGTGCGCCGGCCAATGCAGTAATGCAACGCATAGGCGACCCGCGAGAAGCCCAGTAGCAAGCTACTGAAATGGCCTCTCCCCCTCAAAAAAGTAATTTAATATCGTGTGGCCCATTGGACCACATATCAGATATTAAACTGATAAGAACAGATACTACACTTGATCTTAGCCAAAAGGCCGAGAAAGGTATGAGTTGAATTCCAGACTTGCTTCTAATTTTATATGTGACACCTACTCAGTTACGTTTCTGTACTGTCGATGTGGGACTCTTATGCAACAGCAGCTTGGAACTTATACTTGTGTAATCCACTGTATCTACGCATGTGTTACGAGTCAAACATAGAGTAATTAAAAGCAGAGAATCTTATGTCAGCAAAACATTTTACAGCTGTGGAGAATCTCTGCAAATAAATTTTTTAATTTCTTGATGAAGGGATACGAATGAAATGGGAAAAAAAGAAGGATTCATATGTCTAAGAGAGTGAGTAAAAATGTTTTTATTCACCTACTTCATTCTTCCCCCACTTTTATCTGGGAATCCTTTTAACATTTGTATCTTCTGCTCAGTTTCACACGAACTCTTAATATGCCAGCTTGTTGAGCCCACTAGTTAGAAACATCCCTCAAGGGCTATAATTACACAGTCTGGGAATTCACTTGTTAGTAGTTATACTTATTCTTTTGTGAAAAAGACAACTCATGGATTTCGAAAATAAATTGAATAATAAAATATACTACTTTCACTTATTGTCTTAAAGCAAAATATTTTCTGATGCTTATCTTATCATCATCTTTATTCACTCATTCGTTTTGAGTGCCAGTGTTGTGTGTCTGTTAGAATGATATGCATATTAGCATTATCAGTTATCAACATATTCTTAAGAATTGATTCTATAATGTAGTAGGAGCACTAGAGCTCTTATTTTGTGGAGTTTATAATGTTGATATTTGTACAAAAAAGAACTAATAGTTAGATTGCATGCATTGGAGTTACCTGTTGCTCCATGGTACATGATGTTCATCTTGGTTATGAATGAATTGGAGTTATTTAGTGGATATGGAAATTGGAAAATCCATTATTCATTCAAAACTACCAAGTGCAAGTTAGTTTAGTGGTATATATGGTGATTGCTGGAATTATTTCCATTCCTGAAATTTGTAAGACATGAAAGATGAAGACAGCATACTTAAAGTTTCTTCAATTGCAATTGCAAGTGTACTTGAGTATAGCTAATCCTCAGTTATAATTGTCACAGCACCCAAGTCTTAAACTGAGATTAAAATGTAAAAGCAATTGCACGGTTTGTTACTATGAGGGAGCTATTTTTCATGTTGAATTAAGCATTTCTTTTGAGAAAATATTTCTTTTGAGAATATTTCTCTTGAGATGCCGCAAAATCCTATGTTAGAAGTAGAAGTGTTCGACGTGTGCGGTATTGACTTCATGAGTCCATTCCAGAGTAACATAATTCGTGTATATACCCTACGAACCACGAATTGGTTCGTGAGAACCGGTTCGCGGTACTTTTGTGAACCGGTTCACGAAAATTCGTAAATAATTCGCCCCTTTTAATACTTTACATAAATTTTTTAACTGCATTAATATATTGTCAAGTACATGTACCAATGTTGTGGTATAAGCACATACATAATTATTCTTCTACTTAGAAGATTTGTATTTATTACTGATGTGGGCCTATTATTTCAAATTATTCCGTTTTTTTTTTAATGATGTAAGATTTGTATTTATTTTTATTTTTATAGAAACTCGTGTTTTTTTTATTAATATGGACGGCTGTATAAATAATACCAACTAATACTGTTATTTCTTTTTTTCTTGGAGACTTGTGTTAAATCAATACTAACTAATACTTCTACTTAGAATTGTTGTAGTTATATAGATAACTGAACTTCCAATATTTTAGAAACAGCCGATGTGGGACTAACATTTCGAATTCTTCTGTTTTGTTAGAAGATTTTTATTTATTATTGATGTGGGACTAGCATATTTTTAGAAGATTTGTATTTATTACTGATGTGGGCCTATTATTTCAAATTATTCCGTTTTTTTTTTTAATGATATGCATTTATTACACTAGTATTTTTCAAATTCTTCCCTTTTTAATGTAAGATTTGTATTTATTTTTATTTTTATAGAAACTCATGATTTTTTTATTAATATGGACGGCTGTATAACTAATACTGCTATTTATTTTTTTCTTGGAGACTTGTGTTAAATCAATACTAACTAATACTTCTACTTAGAATTGTTGTAGTTATATAGATAACTGAACTTCCAATATTTTAGAAACAACCGATGTGGGACTAACATTTCGAATTTTATTTTAGAAGTTTGTCATAATATGTCTTCAACAGATAAAATATTTAACCTTTCATTAATTTTATTTTAACTAGCTTTTATCTTGGCCCTCCTAAGAAAAAATATTGGATATGCACGTATATCTCTTTGGTGATTATTGGTTATCTTTTTTCTTTAGTTATTTGTTTATTTTATAAATAAAAATTATTTATTTTATAATATAAAATTTATATATATATATATATATAGGTATTTTTTGTATGGTTTTTACTTGAAAAATTGCACCTAATTTTTTCTATTTTATATAATTACACTAAGAAGATTACATATGGACACTCTGCATCCACAATTCATTTCTTGTAAATTTGCAAAAATAATTATCAAGATAAAACTAGCATTAAGTTACACATCATGAAATGATATACTAATAGATTAGATACTTCAACTTACTCGGTTACACAACAATATAGGCTAATTTATTCTTTTATCACTTGAATAGAGGACATTCCATGGATCACTGATCAATCAATCTTTGATGATCATCACAAGAACGTTTTAGAAATCCTTGAAGCAGTCACTATGTATAAACCAAACTCCCTATGTCATAAAGATATACAATTTTTTTAACCTAAATACCTCTCATACTTAAGCTAATTCTTACTTGATCGTCATAGTGTGTGCATATATATACGCCCCCTTGATGAGAAGTTGATGGAGAAATCTCGCCATTGTTATCTCTTCTCATACACCCATATACTCAAGGTCAAGCTCCGACATTCAATCTTTTCGGTACTGAATAAGTTTTTTACCACATATATAGTTAATATAGTTTGGAACTACTTAATCTATCTTCAGAAGTTTATCAAATATAATACTAATTATATAATTCCATCAGGAAAATCATCCTTATTTAATTACTCTGAACCAAAATACAATAGGTTTCCTAATTTATATATCATTTAAAAAACCTAAAAAAGCTTACCAATTGTACTTATATTAAATGTAAGGCTAAATTACATTCGTGGTCCCTTAACTTAATTTCAGGTAACGTTTTAGTCATTTATCTTTTTTTTTTTCGACTTAGTCCTTTATTTTAATTTTAAATGCCAATTTGATATTTTATGTTTTAAAATTTCAACAACGTTATCCTTTTTTAAACAAAAATTCAAAAAAAAATTCAATCAAAACTCATAAAATTAATTATATTCTTCAATATAATACAAATTTCATCAAATCCGTAACGCAAATCTTCAAATAAACTCATATTTTCATACTTTATTTGATATTATTAGGAATAAAGGACTAAATCAGGAAGAAAAAAAAAGATAAGGGACTAAAACGTTACCTGAAATTAAGTTAAGGGACCACGAATGTAATTTAGCCTATTTTAAATTAATTAATTAAAATATATCTCTTCTTCCCATATCCTTTGAGCCACGTGGTGTTCATATTGTGTCAACACAGATGTCACCACCGGTCCTCCAGACAGCATCATCTGCATCATCAACATCATCATGTGCAGGCTCAACATACTGCTCTCAACCTCCTCCATCTGTGCATGCTCAGGGACATCCTCGTCCATATGTGCAGGCTCTGCGACATCATCCTGTGTACAACGACGCTGCCTAATTGGATGGTTTGCTTCATTTTGTCGCCTGCTTGAAGTTGTTGGTGGAATTTTCTCTGCACCATCACCACTATCAGCTCCCACGCTTCGGGCAATGTTGCGAATAATTTGG
>NC_021165.2:58738349-58739924 GCF_000331145.2 Cicer arietinum | reverse complement strand
TGGCACTTTGTGGCTGCAAAAGTCCTCACAAAATTTTGTGACCAGCTTCTTTGTGGCTGCCAAAAGCCCTCACAAAAGCCACCTTTGTGGCTGATTATACCCCTTTGTGAGGGCAAAAGCCCTCACAAAATGCTTGTTTTCTTGTTGTATATATATATATATATATATATTATAAAAAACATTGTGGTACTAATATATATATATATACACTAACTTACAAAGCACCGTAATAGCATTCTTAAAAAAAAAAATTATACTATTATATTATATTATATATAAATAAAATTATAATCCTAGAATATATGTGTATATATAAAAAGAAGTACGCATAAACGAAACGGAGGAATGCAGGCAATTGAAACGGTTCTAGCTATTCATTATTTCATTTACTAAGGAATCTTTTCTTCAGCGACCCATGTGCCTCTGTTTCCATTCCATCATTTACACATCCCCTCTTTTGTTTGATTCAAAAAGGTGCTAGCTGCTATTCATTAACTATTTTCATCATTTACTAAATCTTACAGCAGTAACAGGTTATAAATCCAACTGTTTTGCTTGATTCACACATCACCTCAGCTTTTTCCACATTTCACATATCTTGTCCTTTACCCATTTTATCAATATGGTATTTGGGAAAAAGAGAATACACGAAATACCCTCATCCGATAGTGATAGTGATCAAAATTCTGCAAGTGATGAAGAAATTCCTCAAAGTCTACCTCAACCAAAAGTGAAAAATTCAACAACTCAAAGTCATTCAACCAATGAAACAACCAAACCTCCTTTAGCCCATGAAGTGATATACACCGGTGTGACCGGGAAAAATCCGGGGGGAACTAAAAATTGGACATGCAAACACTGTAGAAATTCATTCAAAAGTACTTACACTAGGATTCACTATCATTTCTTTGGTGCTCCACAAGGGAAAAGTTGTGGCATTCAAAGATGTGCAGCACTGTTGAATGACAGAGAAACTTATGAAAGAATAAGAAAAAAGGTTCAAGAAGCAGAAGAATCTGGTGTGACTCCATCTTTGAAGTGTTCTACCCTCAAAAAGAAAGAAAAAGGGGCGTGTTCCAAGTCTCTTGAAGAAGCTTTCCAACTTTTGGGAAGAGATGTTGTTGACATGAAGGTGATGAAAGGACTATGTGCCAATGGAATTCCTTTTAATGTTCTGAGAAATCCACAATTTGTGGAAATGGTTATGGCTAATAACAATGGTCCTAAAGGCTACAAACCTCCCTCTTTTGAAAAGGCAAGAACGGTTTTATTAGACGAGTGTAAAAGACACATTGACAAAGATTTAGCTCCCATCAAGGATACATGGTTTCATCAAGGGGTCTCCATTGTGTCAGATGGCTGGAGTAATGTAAAGCATATGCCACTAATTAATGTTCTTGCCGTGAATAGTAGAGCTGCTATGTTTTTATATGCCGACGACTTTTTTGGAGTTGAAAAAACTGGAGTTGCTATTGCTGAATATTTGATTAAAGCCATTGAAGAAATCGGACCATCTAATGTTCTACAAGTGGTGACCGATAATGCTGCAAATTGTAAAGCTGCTGGGAAGGAAAT